>NW_004444047.1:9451905-9546114 GCF_000243295.1 Trichechus manatus latirostris | reverse complement strand
TGGTTGGTTGGTTGGTTGGTTGGTTGGTTGGCTGGTTGGTTGTTTGGTTATTTGGTTGTTTGGTTGGTTAGTTGGTTGGTGTGGTTTTATGTGTTGTATTTCAACTAAGAAAAGAAAAAAAAATGAAGTGAAGAAAATATAGTCCCACTTCTTGGGTAAGATAGTGCCATATGTATATTTGCCAAAATAAAGTAAAACCATTTTTTTCTTATTTTCCTTATCATTGACAACGATCATCACACTACAAAAGGAAACTTAGAGGGAATTCACAAAAGAAGAAATATAAATTGCCAAGAAACATGAAATCATCATTAGATTAAAACACAGTCTAATCCTGAGAAAAATATCAACAAACTCACATTGAGAATATCTTACAAAACACGTGACCAGTACTCCTCAAAACTGTCAAGGCCATGAAAGACAAGAAAAGACTGATAAACTGTCACAGACAGGGGGAGACTAAGGAGACATGGTGACTAAATGCAACACAGCATCCTGGATTGGATCCTGGAAAAGAAAGAGGGGATAAATAGAAAAGTATGAAATCCAAATGAAGTTTGGAGTTTAGTTAATAGAAATCTACCAATGTTGGTTTCTAAGTTTTGACAAATATGACAAAGATGTCAAGATGTTAACATTAGGAGAAACTGCATGAGAGGTATATAGAAACTCTGTATTAGCTACATCCTACAATTCACATGACAGCCCATTAACATAAAGAAGTATCCAGCCCAAAATGTCAATAGCACTAAAATTAATAACCCTGGGCTACTGGTTTCCATTTTCTCAAAGTGAAAAAACCAAAGTCTTGACAGTGTCCTAGAAGGATTTATACCATTTAATCAGTTGCCTTTGAGTCAATTCCAACTCATGGTGACCCCATGTGTGTCAGAGTAGAACCACTTCATATGGTTTTCAATGGTTGATTTTTTGAAAATAGATCACCAGACCTTTCTTCTGAGGCACTTCTGGGTGGTCTTGAACCTCCAACCTTTTGGTTAGCAGCCAAGCACATTAACTGTTCGCGCCACCCAGGGATGCCTATACCATCTAGCCCCCCGTTACTGCTCTGATTTCATCGCCAACACTTGCCACCTTGCTGACTTTATCCTAGCCACGCTGGTCTCCCTGTTGTTCCTCCAACGCACCAGGCACGCTCCCACCTCAAGCCTTTCATACGTGCTCTTCCCTCAGCTACAGGGATGGCTGACTTACTCATGTCTTTCAGGTCTCAAATATCACGTCTTTAGTGAGGCTTTCCATAATCATAACCACAGCTACTTAAAAGTGCATTTTCTCCTGTCCCTGCATTTCTCTATTTCTCTCCCTGCTTTATTGTTTGACATAAGAGTTGTCACCATTTGACACACTATAATTTCTATTTATTTAGTTATTTATTACCTGGTTTTCTCCTTTCCCTCAGGCCCCAACCCCCAAGAATATAAAACTGCATAAAATCTGGAATATTTGACCTTTGTTCACTGCTATGCCTATAATGAAAAGTCTTAAGCACATGGTTGTCACTCAGTAAATATTTATTGAATGCACAAGTTCATGGCTGCCCATTATATTTTGAATATCCTTTCTATGTCAGAGAAAAGCTCCAGGGTTTGAGTCTCCTTTTCCAATGTAGAGGTCATAATGCAGAATCTCAGCCTTCCCTATCTCTCAAACAATGGCACGTCTCTAACTCCTGCCAATGAAGCCCAACTACACAAGACTTTGGACTCCCTGGATAGAGTAAATGGTCAATACCCGCGACTGCTAAACAAAAGGTTGGAGGTTTGAGTCCACCCACAGGTGCCTTGGAAGAAAAGCCTGGCAATGTACTTCCAAAAACTCAGTCACTGAAAGCCCTAGCCATGAGTCAGATTTGACTCTACAGAAACTGGTTTATACAAGACTTTGATTAAGAAATGAACAACATCAGCAAAGAAGCTCTGCGAGAAGCTTCAAAACTACTGGTGCAAATTACAGCAGAGGCTTCCCTTTCAGAGCACTGCCTTAGTCATCCAGTGCTGCTACAACAGAAATACCACGAGTGGATGGCTTTAACAAAGAGAAATTTATTTCTTCACAGTAAAGTAGGCTAAAAGCCCAAATTCAGGGCATCAGCTCCAGAGAAAGGCTTTCTCTCTCTGTCGGCCTTCTCATCAATGTTCCACCAGACTAGGAGCTTCTCTGCACAGGGACCTTGTGTCCAAAGGACTCGCTCTGCTCCTGGCACTTCTTTCTTGATAGTATGAGGTGCCCCTGTCTCTCTGCTCGCTCCTCTATTTTATATCTCAAGAGATTGCCTCAGGATACAATCCAGTCTTGTAGATTGAGTCCTGCCCATCCTCCCTCATTAACATCACAGAGGCAGGATTTACAACATATCGGAAAATCATGCAATACCTGGAATCATGGCCTAGCCAAACTGACACACTCATTTTTGGGGGGACATAATTCAATCCATGACAAGCATGTTCCTAATACAAAAAGGGACATTGGTTTTAGCAGCTTTGCTCATTGCAGGAAAGAGGAGTTCCTGACATTTAATTCTTGGTAGCGTCAGTGACAGCAGCCATAATTCTGATTGTGTTTTTGGGGGATGGTTTGAGTTTAACCTCAAGTTTCAACAGCCTTCCTAATAATTCTCTTAACTACCTACCGTTTTTCTATTCCTTTTCTGTTTATACTGTCCAGAATGTAGTCTATTATTTGAAACCAAGAACCTTTGATGACACAATCCTGTATTAGGGACTAGGTCATTCAGCAGTAAGTTCACCATACAGTGAGCCTTACTCTTTATAACAATTAACCACTTAATAAAACTTGAATTCTAGTTTTAAGGTTCTGGCTACTTGTCCATTATTATAACTCAATTCTGAGAGCTGGGCTTCTATGATGTTCTTAAAAATCATGGTGTTTTTTAAAATTGCATGCCTTGCATTGTTTAGTGGATATATAACTTAGTCCACACACTCAGTGTGAAAGAAATATAAATTTACTATTTCATGGAAGAGGAGAAGTTTGGTACTTGATACAATTTTTTAAAAAACATTGTTGTAGAGTCGATTCCGACTCACAGTGACCCTATAGTCCAGAGTAGAACTGCCCCATAGGGTTCCCAAGAAGTGGCTGGTGGATTAAAATAGCCGACCTTTTGGTTAGCAGCCTGAGCTCCTAACCACTGCACCACCATGGCCCCTCCATATCTGTTACAACAGATGTCATCTATTCATGCTGGCATTTGCTGACACACTCTTCATCCCATTTGGTTCTGGGAAATGGATCCAGATTGGTTACCACTTACTCTATTACCATTTTGATCCACAAGACCCCTTCATGTCTGTCAGCTCTCCTGACACTTCCATCACCTGCTGGCTATGTGGAAATTTTCTTACTAGTGCGGAGCCAGACGAAGTTATGAGCCAGGGGAAGAGGTTTTTGGCCTCTTCCATGCCATGATATAGCAAAAAGGATCAAACAAGGAAAAACACCTACAGCCTCCTCTTTGTCATTTCTGATGATAACCACTTCTCTGGGCCGCCACCTTTCAGGTGAACTTAATGTTATTGGAAACTGGGAGGAATCACATCTGGATAGGCAGATCTACTTTCTAGGTCTTCGCTCCTTCCAGCTCCACCTGTAGCATTATTGATTTTCATTCCCACATCCAGGTAGTAATGACACTCATCTGTTCATTTATTCACTTACTCAGCAATTACTTAACTGAGTGCTAACTGTGTGCCGGCACTTTTCTAAGTGCTAAAAATACACCAGGAAAAAGGACCAACTAGATTTCCTTACTCTCATGCAGCTTGCAAGCAACTGCTGTGTGAAAAGAAGTATAATGCATACTTAATTAGGTGGTGGTGGTTGTCATTAGGTGTCATCCAGTCACTTCCAATTCATAGCAACCCTATGTATAACAGAACAAAACACTGTCTGCTTCTGTACCATTCTCACAATCGTTGATATGTCTGAGCCCATTGCTGCAGTCACTGTGTCAATCCCTGTCGTTGAGGGTCTTCCTCTTTTTCGTTGACCCTCTACCTTACCAAGCATGATGTCCTTCTCCAGGGACTGGTCCCTCCTGATAACATGGCCAAAGTACATGAGATGAAGTCTCGCCATCCTGACTTCCAAGGAGCACTCTGGCTGTACTTCTTCCAAGACAGATTTGTTTGTTCTTCTGGCAATTCATGGTATATTCAATATTCTTCTGCAACACCATAATTCAAAGGCATCAATTCTTCTGTGGTCTATCTTTTCCATTGTCCAGTTTTTACATGTATAGGTGGTGATTGAAAATACCATGGCTTGGGTCAGATGCACTTTAGTCCTCAAAGTAACATCTTTGCTTTTTAACACTTAAAAGAGGTCTTTTTCAGCAGATTTGCCCAATGCAATATGTCACTTGATTTCTTGACTGCTGCTTCCATGGGTGTTGATTGTGGACCCAAGTAAAATGAAATCCTTGACAACTTCAATATTTTCACCGTTTATCATGATGTTGCTTATTGGTCCAGTTGTGAGGATTTTGTTTTCTTTATGTTGAGTTGTAATCTATACTGAAGGCTGTAGTCTTTGATCTTCATCAGTAAGTGCTTCAAGTCCTCTTAGCTTTCAGCAAGCAAGGTTGTGTCATCTGCATAACACAGGTTGTTAACGAGATTTCCTCCAATCCAATCTTCATATAGTCCAGATTCTCAGATTATTTGCTCAGCATACAGATTGAATTATTGTTGAATAAGTATGGTGAAAGGATACAACCTATTCAATGCACATCTTTACTGATTTTAAACCATACAGTATCCCCTTGTTCTGTTGAAATAACTGCCTCTTGGTCTATGTACAGGTTTCGAATGAGCACAATTAAGTGTTCTGGAATTCCATTCTTCCCAATGTTATCCATAATTGGTCATGATCCACACAGTTGAATGCCTCTGCATAGTCAATAAAACACGGGTAAACATCTTTCTGGTATTCTCTGCTTTCAGCCAAGATTCATCTAACGTCAGCAATGATATCCCTCATTTCACCCCCTCTTCTGAATCCAGCTTGAGTTTCCGGCAGTTCTGTGTCAATGTACTGTTGTGACACTTTTTGAATTATCTTGAGCAAAATTTTACTTGCATGTGATATTAATGATATTGTTCGATAATTTCCACACTCTGTTGGATAACCGTTATTTGGAGTGGGCACAAATATGGATCTCTTCCAGGTAGTTGGCCAGATAGCTGTCTTCTAATTTTCTTGGCATAAACAAGTGAGCCCTTCCAGCATTGCATCTGTTTGTTAAACATTTCAGTTGGCATTCCATCAATTCCTGGACCTTGTTTTTCACCAATGCCTTCAGTGCAGCTTGGACTTCTTCCTTCAGTACCACTGGTTCTTGATCATATGCTACCTCCTGAAATGCCTGAATATCGACCAATTCTTTTTGCTACAGTGACTCTGTCCATTCCTTCCATATTATTTTGTCACTTCCCTCATTGTTCAATATTTTGCCTGTAGAATCCTTCAATAGTGCAACATGAGGATTGAATTTTTTCTTCAGTTCTCTCAGCTTGAGAAATACTGAGCGTGTTCTTCTCTTTTGGTTTTCTAACTCCAGGTCTTTGCACATTTCATTATAATACTTTACTTTGTTTTCTTGGGCTGCCCATTGAAGTCTTCTGTTCAGCTCTTTGACTTCATCATTTCTTCCATTTTACTTTAGATACTCTACATTCAAGAGCAAGTTTCAGTGTCTCTTCTGACATCCATTTTAGTCTTTTCTTTCTTTCCTGTCTTTTTAATGACCTTCTCCTTTCTTCGTTTACGATGTCCTTGATTGTTTGTCACAACCCATCTGGTCTTCAGTCATTAGTGTACAATGGGTCAAATCTATTCTTCAGATGGTCTCTAAATTCAGAGAGAATATACTCAAGGTTCTACTTTGGCTCTTGTGGACTTGCTTTCATTTTCTTCAGCTTCAACTTGCATGTGAGCAATTGATGATCGTTCTGCAGTCAGCCCCTGGCGTTATTCTGACTAATAATATTGAACTTCTCCATCATCTGTTTCCACATATGTAGTCAATTTGATTCCTGTGTATTCCAACTGGCCAAGTCCATGTATATAGTGACCATTTATGTTGTTGAAGAAAAAGGTATTTCCAATGAATATAAGTCATTGGTCTTGCAAAATTCTATCATGTGATCTCTGGAATTATTTCTATTACCAAGCCCAGATTTTTCAACTACTGATCCTTCTTCTTTGTTTCCAACTTTCCAATTCCAGTCATCAAAAATTATCAATGCATCATGATTGCATGTTTGATCAATTTCTGACTGAAGAAGTTAGTGGAAATCTTCAATTTCTTCATCTGTGGCATTCGTGGTTGGTGTGTAAATTTGAATAATACTCATATTAACCAGTATTCCTTGTAGGCACGTGGATATGATCCTATCACTGATAGCGTTGCACTTCAGGATAGATCTTAAAATTTTCTTTTTGACAATAAATGCATTGCCATTTTGCTTCAATTTGTCTTTCCAGTATAGTATAACATATGATTGTCTAATTCAAAAAGGCCAATACCAGTCCATTTCAGCTCACTAAAGCCTAGGATACTAATGTTCGTGTGTTCCATTTCACTTTAGACAACTTCTAATTTTACTAGATTCATATCTCGTACATTCCGTGTTCTCATTGATGGATGTTTGCAGCTGTTTCTTCTCATTTTGAGTCCTGCCACATCAGCCAATGAAGGTCCTGAAAGCTTTAGTCTGTCCACATCATTAAGGTCGACTCTAATTTCAGGAGGCAGCTCTTCCCCAGTCGTATTTTGAGTGCCTTCCAACCTGAGGGGCTCATCTTCCAGCACTATGTGAGATGATGTTGCACTGCTATTTATAAAGTTTTTACTGGCTAATTGTTTTAGAAGAAGATTGCCAGGTCCTTGGTCCTAGTCCGTCTTAGTCTGGAAGCTCTGCTGAAACCTGTCTACCGCAAGTGACCCTGCTGATATTTGGAATACTAGTGGCATAGCTTCCAGCATCACAGCAACACACAAGCCAGAACATTACGACAAACTGACAGTTGAGCAGTGGTTTATTAGATTAGGTAGATGTAAACTTATTTGTACGATTTAAACAAAAGAATGTTAATTTATGCATTTATGTGAACTTGAAGGAAAGAATAAAATAATATCTCAATAGGTCGAAAAATTTGTACCATACTAATAAGATGAATTTTAAAGTCTTTGACATGGATTTTTTTAAAAAAATTAACAACTCGACTATTACCCTAATTTAAAAGTAGTAGATGTTTATGTGTATATATACATATATATATGGAGACCAAAAAATCCACTACCATTGGGTCGATTCTGACTCATAGTGACCCCACAGGGTTTCCAAGGCTGTAAATCTCTACGGACGTAGATTGTCACATCTTTCTTCCATATAAATATACATTGTTTATATATATACATATATATAAAGAAAGTCCCAGGGTCTGTACTGACTGCTCTCCATTTGATTGTGTATGAGTCAACTAAAGACAACTCTTCGAAATGGTAATGTGCAATGCAGACTTCATTATTAGAGTTAACACTGCAAGAGTAACATCTAAACTGTGTTATGGACTGGTGGCATACCAGGCAAGGTAAAATATTCACTGTGAATGCCGAATTATAAGTGGGATACTAAAATCATGGTGAATTTTCTTGAAGGAACGAGTTGGACAAAGACCATTTCATTTTAGAAATGGCTGAAGGAGCTTGAAATTTTCTTCAACTGGAAGACACATCATAGAGAATTTATGTTCATTCTTTTGAAATATTGGAAGAATCGTCTTGTCAAAGAAGAATTCTACTTTTTCTGGGCAGTTTTAGGGTGCCAAACTAGAGCCAGTGGGCCAAAGTTATGTCGAGATAGATGTTAGCTCCGTACAAGGTAGAACTGGATAAGAATAGAGTTGTTTAGAAAATCAAAGTGATTCCTCAAGTGACAATGATCTTCCTACAGGTGAGTAGGTCAAGGATGCAATAGCTCGGTAGTGAGTTCAATTACAGAACCTTTGTGTTTTCTTCTAGCTTCAGAATTCTGAAGTTATTTGAAGATGTAGACGTCATTATGTATGACATCAATAAGAGCAGACGGGTTTTTCTTCTGTCGTCTGACTAGTGCTGTTTGTCTCTTGCTGCCTCTCATACTTGCCTAAAATAAGTTCCCAAAGATTGGTGTAGTTAGGGTATTCTATTTTTCCCCTCAGCGGTAGCTCAGATGAACTCTCAATGAATAGCTTTACTGTATTCCTATGCAGGCTATCCATACGAAGAACCAACAGCAGACGATGTCTAACTGTATTTAAGAAAACAAGTGATATTAAATCTTAGTTTGTTTAAGTGAATATCGGACCTATGGCTTAGCTCTTTTAGACTCTTGATGTGGGAATTGGGCAGTAATGATTTGTAAATCTTCCAAAGAAAGGTGAAAATCAGAGAAGCAAGAATTCCTAAAGTCGCGATGTTTCACAGATTAGTAGCTTGCCATTAAGAAAGTGTGGGGTATTGGGTGAGCGAGCTGGAGTCATAAACATTATCAGGTAAAAGTGAGGTTTCCTGGGGCTGCAGAAAGAAATGAGCTTGTTACTACTTCTGGGATTAATCATAATAAGTGTTTTATCTAAGCCTGTCATGTTTAGTTTCGCCATGCAATTTACCTCTCAGGCACGCCGTTCACTATATCAGCTGCCCTTATCTTTTAACTCATAGTCCTTCAAGTGCCTAAATGTATTTCTCCCAAAGTTCCCACAGTTAACATGGCAAAAGTCAGCATAAGTGCTATTTTAAGACAAAGTTGCACCCACATTATAAAAGACAGAGTTGCTTACACTGGGCTATGCCTATCACCTGTTGAAAAGCTTAACAGGCAGCCCTGATTCTTTGCCTAATTGCAGTTTTGCTGTGAGATTTGCAAGGTTTTAAATGGGACTCCCAAACACATGCTTCAAAAAAAGTCATTTATTTCACTTATTATCTTACCCCAAAAAATAAAATAGAGATCTGCTTAGTCTATATTCTGTTCATCTTTGATCCACCAACATTCCTCAGCCAATGCCGCAAGTCCACAAGAAGCTTTTGAGGGACAATATTATGAAGTTCATTTTCTAAAGATCATAGAACTCCTAAGAGTACACCAGCCCATCAAATAACCAACCAACAAAATATCCAAACCAACAACAATGCTGAGACAGAGTTTTTGCTAAAATGTCGGGGGGTGGGGGGGAACCTGGTAGCCCTTATAAACCTGGACCACAGTTCACATAGAAGATGTCAACCTGAGAGCAAGGTCTGGCTTGAAGATTAGACAGCTAATAATATTCCACTCTACATGACCCTATTTCATTATAGTCCTTCTATGATCTGCTAATAATCCTTTGTAATTAAGCTTCCAGTATAATATTAAAATGTAATCCACATGGACACCAATCACAGTGTATTTCAAAGGCTGAAGTGGTTGCCACTTCCAGCCATGCATGACTATCGCTGGGCAACTTTCATTTCACATTTTTAAATGGTTTGCCCCAAGATTTAGAGAAAAATTATGATCCATTGCTATCCATCAGTGCAGTGAAATAGGCTTCATTTAAACTCAATTGTTAAAAGTTTGTCCAAAGTATAGGCCTTATAAGTCTACATTTTTCCCTATTAGAACTAAAAACCTTTGCAGTAAAGCTACAGAAATGAGGTCATCTAGGAGTAGCTAAGGACATGTTTATAGTAAATGCAGCTGGTAGTACAGATGCTGCAAATAGGTATCATGGAGCAACATTAAAAAAAGAAGAAAAAATCCTTGACCTCACCTTGTATTTTGAAAAGTTTGATTAAATCCTGCTGCCCATATTCATGGAGCCCTGGTAGCTTAATGGTTAAGCTGCTCCGTGGAAACCCCATGGGGGCAGCTGCCCAGTGGCACAGTGGTTAAGAGCTTGGCTGCTAACCAAACGGTTACCGGTTCAAATTCACCAGCTGCTCCCTGGAAACCCAATGAGGCGGTTCTTCTCGGTCCTATAGGGTTGCTGAAGGTCGGAGTGGACTTGACGGCAAGGGGGTTGTTTTTTTGGTTTGTTTTGCCCGTATTCAACTGAGCCCTGGTGGCACAGTGGTTAAGAGCTACGGCTGCTAACCAAAAGGTTGTCAGGTCAAATCCACAAGCCGCTCCTTGGAAACCCTATGGGGCAGTTCTACTCTGTCCTACAGGGTCACTGTGAGTCGGAACTGACTTGACGGCAACGGGTTTGTTTTGGTATTCAACTGTAGTGTTTGTAAGATTTACTATTTCTATTATTCCAGTAACTTGTCCTCATCATATCCTGAAAAATTTAGTTTTTGTCCAATAACTAAGTAGTGGTTTGAACCGAATGATAATTATTAGAAGTTACACATTTAAAACATACTTAGTTTAACTGGGGTAGTTTTATAACCCAGGACATCTGCATAGAGGAGCCCTGGTCGTGTAGTAAAGTGCTCAGCTGCTAACCGAAAAGTCTGTACTTAGCACCCACCAGCAGCTCCCCAGGAGAAGGATGTAGACGTCAGCTTCTGTTAAGGTTACAGCCTTGGAAACCCTACGGGGCAGTTTTACTGTGTCCTACAGTGTTGCGATGGGTCGGAATCAACTCGAAGGCAATGGGTTTTGACAGCTGAATCATAACCACCATCTACTTAGTTAATCTTTTGCACATCAGAATTATTGTTGGAGCGTTGTAAATATCAATTTTTGGGCTAAAGAATTCTATCTGTTAAAAAATCATTCCAACAATTTTACCTTATAATGTTTTCTGATTCTGCCCTTCACAGACAAAGAAGGGACTCAGTTAATAGCTTTCAAACTAAAAATGTCCATTTCCAGTTCAATCAAGGAAAAAATGTGAAATCATTACATGCTTTTTAAAAAGATTTTAACTGACTTGTAATTTACAGATAACAAAATGTATCAGTGTAAGTTCTTTTCCAAGTTAAATGTTACTACAGATTAAGAAAATAACGGGCTGTCAGTGAGGAAATAATGACTTGTAACCATTATGATTATATCTAGACTCATAAAGTGCTCTGGAAAAAAAAAATACTGCTTCTCAAATAGCTATTTGGTAAGATTACTATCAGACATTTGACTAAATTTAAACACTGTTGTTGAGAGGAAAGGTTTTCCTTAGTTTTGTTTATGAGTTTTTCAACAAAAGCAACAGACTTCAGTTCTTAGGGAATGATTTACAAGTGTCATTTAAGCCACTTAAAAATAGTTTATGTCAAAGTTAATGTCAATAATGTCCTTTAAAAAACTATTTAAAATATTTAATTAAAGCACCTCTGTTTTTTTAGAAGTTGCATTCAGTCCGAAGCATTGAGAAATGCAGTCCAAGAAATGTAAATAGTCATCTTTTATTCACTGGCAGTGTGGCGGTGGAAGAAAAAAGATGAATAAAGCAGTTGGACTTCGAAGAATTTTTAGTTTAGTGGTGAGGTCTGGTAAGAAGTGAAGGAGGAGAATGGAGGCAGAAGAGGCAGAGGGTGGCCTAAAACACACAAACCACAGAATTCAGATGCAAAAACCTTTGAGAGGACAGGCAGAAAACACAAATTCAGAAACTTAACAGTGTAAGGCATTAGGGAGTGCTAAGAACTCTGAATAACTGTTGAGGGCATACCCCACACAGAGGCATTAAAAATAAAATGTTTTTAAAAGTGTCTCAGTAAATCAAAATGGTCTATCAGCCCACTTTGTTCTGCAATTTGCCATCTTTGTTATAAAACTGTAAGACAAATTAAACTGGAGTATGACACATGTTATATAAAGGTACAAGTAAAATTGACTGAAAGGCTGAAGAATATAGTGAGTAAATTCGATAGAGGGGTTGGAGAAGTATTCAGAGAAAAGGTAAGATTTAACTGAATCTTGACAAATAAGGGGGATTCAACACCTAGCGAATGGTGGATACAATATGATGTAGTGATTAAGAGCCTGGGATTTGAAGCTACGCTGACAAGTGCTAGCTCTGCCACTCACCAGTTCTGTGAGCCTGGGCAAGATTCTTAACCCCCATAAGCCTCAGTTTGCTCGTATGTAAAATGGGTACTTACCTCAGTGGGTTATTTTGAAGATTAAGTGATTAAATGCATGTAAACTGCTTGTTTAGCTATTATATTTATACACATAGATATGCATTTTGTGACTGTTGTTAGCTGCTGTTGAGACGATCCTTTACTCATTTATGACGAACCAATGCACAATGGGATCAGACCATTGTGATCTGTGGGGGTTTCATTGGCTGATTTTTGGTAGTAGATCACCAAGCCTTTCTTCCTTGCACTTCTTAGTCTGGAAGCTCCACTGAAACCTGTTCAGCATCATAGCAACATGCAAGCCTCCAATGACAGACGGGTGGTGGCTGTTCACGAGGTTCATGGGCCAGGAATCGAACCCAGGTCTCCCACATGGAAGGTAAGAATTCTACGACTGAACGACCACTGGCCCCACATATATTAGCTATGATTATTGATCATTTATAGACTTTAGACAATCTCCCTGTAAAAACTGATCCCTGATTCCTCCAGTCCTCACCATTTTGTTGCAGAGCAGCTATCATGAGCAAGATCAATTATCAAATCTTGAGCCAGAATCATCAATGGAAGGGCAAAAAAAGATGAAACGGCATGTTGTTATCAACAAAAGCAGTAAATGCCAAGAAGTGTTACTCCATATTTCATTACACTTGAGGCTGTGAAGTTATTTTAGAAATTATAAGCTGTGGCAAGACAAGGCTTATCTTGCACAATGCTGTAATTATGAGCTAAGTATGTATTCAGTCACAAACAGATGGTACTGACCAGCACAAAACAATTAAGCTATGTGCTTGCTTGTTCTGTCATATGGCTCTGAGGTTGATTAAACTTCTGTAAGTATATTCCATCTATCTCACGCAGAACAAGGGCTCACAAAAAGATTTTAATGGGAACAAAGTTTTGGCTTTTCTTCTCGGAAGATGTCTATTGAAGAGGTGAAAAACTAGGTAAACAGAAAAAAAAATAATCGAAAGTAAAAATAAAGCAAGTTTCTCCTGATCTTTACTTCATGCCTAATTTCCTACAAAAAGTAAGGAGGAAAAAAAAAAAAAAAGTTGCCACTGAGTTGACTTTGATTCATGGCAATTCCATGTGTGTCAGAGTAGAACTGTGCTCCGTAGGATTTTTAATGGCTGATTTTTCAGAAGTAGATCCCCAGGCCTTCCTTCTGAAGCATTTAATAACCAAGTGCTTGACCATTTGCACTGTTCTTATATACCACCTGGATGCCCTCCTGAGAGTTACTTTCGAGGCCTTTTAGTTCATCCAAACAGGCCAGTGAGATCACTCCACCCAGCAAATGTATCTATTCCTTCCCAGCCCCAGGCCACTTCATACTCACACCCCTGTCCATTTCCTCTACTCTGAACAAATCCTTTCCCTACTTTAAGGACCAATTTTAGTCCTGATGTGCTTTTCTCAACTATTGAAATCCAAAATGGACTCTCCTTTCTTCCAATTATATAATTATATTTATATTTATTTATATTTATAATATCTATTTATTTCCATCTTATTTGCTTATATTAATTCTCTTTATATCAGCTATAGACATTTAACTTCTGTTGCCTCTAAATGTTGGTAGTCATATGCTTCCTCTCTCTCACAAAAATAAAAGCTTAATAGCTATTCCTTTCTATTTATTTATAGATGTTTCTGTATTTTTTAAACTATTTGATGTGATCTGCTTTTTTAATGTAAGATGTGAAATGTGAGGATTTACAGTTTTTTTTAAATAATTGCTAGGTGCTACTATTTGCTGAATAATCCTTCTCTTCATAATTCAACTCTAATGTCAGTAAGATCTATTTCAAGGCATTCTAGTGCATTGGTCTACCTATTAACAGTATCACTACTGAAATGTTCTAAATATTGCATTGTTCCATTTCCTAGTCTGAATTCAGCCTGAATTTCTCTCAGTTCCCTGTTGATGTACTGCTGCAATCATTTTTGAATTATCTTCAGCAAAATTTTACTTGCCTGTAATAGTAATGATATTGTTCTGTAATTTCTGCTTTCTGTTGGATTACCTTACTTTGGAATGTGCAAAAATGTGGATTGCTTCCAGTCGGTTGGCTAGGTAGCTATCTTCCAAATTTCTTGACATAGATGAGAGAGCTATTCCAGCACTGCATCTGTTGAAGCATCTTAACTGGTATTCATTCAATTCTTAGAGCCGTGGTTTTTGCCAATGCCTTCAGAGAAGCTTGGACCTTTCCCTTCAGTACCATTGATTCTTGATCATATGCTACCTCCTGAAATGGTTGAATGTTGACAAATGGTTTTTGGTACAAGTGACCTTGTGTATTCCTTCCACCTTCCTTTGATGCTTCCTGCGTTGTTCAATATTTTGCCTATAGAATTCTTCATGCAGTTCGAGGATTGAATTTTTTCATGCCAAACATGTTCTTCCCTTGGTTTTCTAACTCCAGGTCTTTGCACATTTCATTATAATACTTTACTTTGTCTTCTCAAGCTGTCCTTTGAAATCTCCTGTTCAGCTCTTTTACTTCATCATGTCTTCCATTCGTTTTAGCTACTCTACATTCAAGAGCAAGTTTCAGAGTCTCTTCTGACATCCATTTTGATCTTTTCTTTCTTTCTTTTCTTTTCAGTGACCTTTTGCTTGATGACATCCTACAACTTATCTGGTCTTCAGTCATTAATGCTCAATGCCTGAAATCTATTCTTGAGATGGTCTCTAAATTCAGGTGGGATATTCTCAAGGTCGTACTTTGGCTCTCATGCACTTGTTTTCATTTTCTTCAGCTTCAACTTGAACTTGCATATGAGCAATTGATGGTCTGTTCTGCAGTCCGCCCCTGGCCTTGCTCTAACTGATAATATTGAGCTTCTCCATGATCTCTTTCCACAGATGTAGTCCATTTGATTCCCATGCATTCGATCTGGTGAGGTCCGTGTGTATAGTCCCATTGCAGACTCTCAATTTAAAATTCCGATTAACCTTTTCCTGTCTTCCTTAATTAAACCAGTTTTTTAACTGAGCCTCCCCAGGCAGGGTTTTTACCTTCTTATGCTTTCCTCACACAGTAAGTGTTCAGCAAAACAGAATCGTCACTGCACTGCTCAAATGCTTCTCTGCTAGACAGAGTGCTTTCTCCTCCTTATGAAGCCTGAGCCCTAGATAACAAGCTGGACCTTGGAGGCTCGGCCTCTGTCCACATATGAACACAACAAACTGTCATCACAAAAATCCAATGGACACATGCGTATGGGAATTACTTCATAAAATGAAGCCTTATACCAGCTGCTAAGAAAATAAAATTTTTTCCATATCTGTATTTATTTAATTGGGACCATGTGTTAGCTCCCCACTACAGAACAAGTGCTGTAAGTGCAAAATCATTAATCCACAGCATCAGGTACATGACTCACGATGCCTTGTATCCTCTAGATGAATGTTTTTGGATGAATGAACGATGTGGCTGATGAATAATTGATCAATGAATGGATGTTTGGCCTTTGTGTGGGCCATAAAAGTATGAATGAAATGGACTTGGAGAAAACTTTATCCCTGTACAGAGAGGAGATTAATTTTCATCACTACGTAAATCTTGCTTGCAACTTCCTTACTTAGTTCTACAAAAGCTCATTCTCTTAGTAGACAGATTTTTTTTTTTTTTTGGTGATTTTTACTTTTAAAAAGAAAGAAATAAATCTCTAGTTTCAAGTTGCTGTTTTTGTTTGTTTTCGTCTATCACTTACTCTCAGAATCAGACTCTTCCAAATGTCCATAGGCTATCTAAGAAGACAACGAGAAAAAAAACAAGATTTACAGCACTGCCAAAAACTAATGCGACAAGATATTGAGTGGATCTTTCCAATGATCCTAGACATTGCAATTGGGACACAAAGCTGAAAATAAAATAAATCAAGTGCCATATTCTAAAGAGAGAGAAGGTGGAGAAGTCTAAACAAATTAAAAGTGTCACAAGTTTCTTTAACGACAATATCTACCTTTGAAAATCACAGCTTAAGCTTACATTGAAAACAGGAAGCAAGCTTATTTTTTGAGCTAAAGTAAGGAAAGTGTTATAATGAGAAATACCATGAACAACTTTTGTGGGAAATTCTATCATTTCTTTTTAAAACATAGGAAAAAATAAAAATATAGATAATATATAAGGGCAAAGAAAATTAAAATAATGTTATTCAGTTATAATATGTATATAATTACATACATAATTTATATGTATGTGTATTTAATTATATATAAGGTCATAATATGATATATATTAATAACTGTGTACCCTACAGGAAATTTTATTCTCTTCAAGTAAATGTCGAATATTTTCCAATTATTTCTTATATATATACACCCTGGTGGCGCAATGGCTACGCACTTGGCTGCTAACTTAAAGGTCGGCAGTTAAAATCCATCAGCTGCTCTGCAGGGGAAAAGGCAAAATCTGCTCCTATAAAGATGACAGCCTATGAAACCCTATGGGGTATTTCTACTCTGTCCTACAGCAGGATTGCTATGAGTCAGAATCAACTCAATGACACGTAACAACAAGTATATATAGTTTTTATATATGATGTATGCATCGTAACAGTTGCTGTCAGCTTGACTCTGGATCATGGCAATGCCATGTGTGTCAGAGTTTATATACATGTACTTATATACTGCGCATAAGAAAATTCTCAATAAATTCCCAATTTTAGAAATTGTATAAGCCTCATTATCCAATGACAATGCCATACAAATGGAAAATTAATAACACATTTTAAGTTAAAACATGCTCTATTAGAATTTTTTTGAAAAAACTTATCTAAATCACTATTAAGTGATAAATTTTAAAAGCAATACTAAATAATTTAGAAAACAATAACAATGTGAACACGGTATTTCAAAACTTTTGAGACATAGCCAAAGCTTTAATAAGGACAAATCACAGCCTTAGGGGCAATCGTTAGGAAATAAAAATAAATGAACCAAGTGCTTAACTCAAAACATTATCATTATTAGGTATTAGGAATATCAATAGAAGCTTTTTTATTGAGCAACTGCCCTGTTCTTGCACTGTATTAAACACTTTACAATAGTTTCTACATTTAATTCTCACATGACTTTATGAGTTAGGCACCATTGTTTGAATTCTGCAGATGGGAAACCTGTTCAGAGAGTTTAATAACTTGTACAGTGTGACAAAGCTAACAAGCGCCAAACCTAAGATTCATAAATACAACGTGTTAGAGTATATGCCTATGATAAAAGCAGGAGAAAGAAAATATTAAAAATAAAAGTGAATTTTCAGCCATAATGGTATTATATCAACTAGTCTAATAACAATAAAGGAGACGCACTTCTGGCAAAAGAAGTTTTAAAAAGAATGTACAAACAACCAAATATCAGAATGAGAAAAGATGCATGGCAACAAAAAGATGAGGTTTAACATATTTCAGTCAGTTTTCTCTATATTTCAATATTAATAGATCCAATACGTTATAAAACCTTTAAATACATATATATAATTTCAAAAATTAACTCATGATGTAGAAAACCTAAGTAGAGAAATAAAATGGAAGAAATAGAAAATATACCAAAGAATTATGCTCTAAAAAGTTTCAGACCAAAATAATTTTCCTGGTTAGTTACTGTGATCTCTCAAGAAATAGATAATGCCAATGTTATGTACATTTATCTAATATATACAAAAACATTAGTTTCAAATGCATTTTTTTGAAGTTACTCTAATCCTGACACCAAAACATTAAAACGGTGTTTCACTTAGAAGAAACGCGAAGCAAATCAAGGAAGTATCTCTAAACAAATGGCATAGGAGAATTAAAGTAAAAGGATTTTCAAAAATTTAGCAAACAATATTAATAATAGAATAATTTAAAGAAAAATATTACATTGGCCAAAGAGGGTTATTTTAAGATAAAAGCAGTCAATCTTTCCTAATAAAACCATGATACTAAATACTTTTAATAATCAATAACAGTATAAAAATACGTAATACAAACATTGCTAGAAATTTTAAACAGTCTTTTGGAAACTTTCAAATATATAACTGTAATAGGAGAATTTAACTTAACCACAGCCTCTGACAGATTAAGTTGATAAAAAAGGGAATAGAGTATAAAATATTTGAGTAATATAAATAAAATTAATGTATTAGATTCAATTTAAATTCACCAGGAAATATATTTTCTAAGTATGCATGAACTATTCATTAAAAAACAATCATATATTATGTCACAAAGAAAATCATAAGAGAAGCCAAAAAGCAGAAATTTAACAAGCTATATTCTGTGATCATAATGAAATAAATCTAGAAATCAAAAACACAATAAAAATTGAAATACAGAAAAGGGAAAATGTGTGTAATATATATAATAAAGTGAAAACATATTTACCATATAAAAAGTTCTTACAAACAAATAAGATAAAGTTTAGCAACTCAATGGAAAGTGAGCAACGGCAAATCAATAGAGAAATCAGAAAAAAAGTCATAAAATAGCCATCAAACTTGAAAAGCTGGTCAATCTCATAATTAAAAGAATAAGACTTTTTTTTTTTTTTGTCTATCAGATTACCAAAACAAGCAAACAAAAAAACAAGCCAGTTACCATTCTAAGTCATGACGACCCTATGTATGTCAGAGTAGAACTGTGCTCCATGGGGTTTTCAGTAGCTGATGTCTCAGAGCACCAGACCTTTCTTCTGAGGAGCCTCTGGGTAGACTTGAACTGCCAACCTTTCAGTTAACAGCCAAGTGATTATTTGGAAATAGTAAAATAAAATACTTAATGTTAATAGAATGTGGAAGCTCATAATCATATGTAAAGCAAAGTATACATTGTTAGACTCTTTCTGAAAAATAATATATATTAACACCTTAAACACTGATACTATAAAACTATTCACCTCTAAGAATTTATCTTAAGGAAATAGTAAGTGTGAAAAGATGAAAAATGTACTCGATGTTCAAAATAGTGAAAACTAGAAAACAAAATACGAAAGAGTTCTGGCTGAATATCTGTTGGTGCATCAATACAATATAACACGTTTAGATGATAAAAGTAAGGATGTTGAACGTAAATTTTAAAAAGCATGTTGCATATAAATGCTATATGATCCCATTGAAAAAATCAAAGAGAACATGCTTCGAACTGGTAGGCACTGGTGGAAAATACAGAAATCTGGAGAATGAAGAGAACAGAATACAAGGAAAAGATTAGTCCAAAGGACTAATGGACCACAGCTACCACGACTCCCACCAGACTGAGTCCAGTACAGGAAGATGGTGCCCGGCTACCACCACTGACTGCTCTGACCAGAATCACAACAGAGGGTTCTGGACAGAGCTGGAGAAGGATGTAGAACAAAATTCTAACTCACAAAAAAAGACCAGACTTACTGGCCTGACAGACTGGAGAAATCCTGAGAGTATGGCCCCCAGACACCCTTTTAGCTCAGAGGTGAAGTCACTCCCGAGGTTCACCTTTCAGCTGGGAATTGGACAGCCCCATAAAACCAAATGGGACTAATGAGGCACAGCAGTCCAGGGACAAGGACTAGTAGACAGGAGGAGACAAGAAAGCTGGTGATAGGGAACCCAAGGTTGAGAAGGGACAGTGCTGACATGTCGTGGGGTTGTTAACCATTGTCATAAGGCAATATGTGTACTAAATGTTTAATGAGAAACAATTTGTTCTGTAAACCTTCACCTAAGGTACAAACAAAAAAAGAGAATTATCTATGTGAGATCAAAGTGACAACAGCAACTCGAAAGGTTTAATGGGAAGCCTAGGGGACAGTGAGGTGAAGATAATGGTGATGGAATAATTTGGAAAAGGATAGTGAGAATAGCAGCACAACTGGAAGGATGTAATTGATGTCACTGAACTGTACATATAAAAATTTTTGAAATGGTGTATCTTTGGCTATGTATATTTTCACCAAAAAAAAAAAAGTCCTCCAAGGTCGAGAAGGGAGAGTGTTGACATGTCGTGGGGTTGTTAACCATTATCATAAGGCAATAGGTGTACTAACTGTTTAATGAGAAATTATTTGTTCTGTAAACCTTCATCTAAAGTGCAATAAAAAATTTAAAAAAGAAAATATAGAAATCTGTTAATTAGAAGTTCCCATTAGTTCATCAGCTCTGTTTAATTTAGATTGATCTCTCTTCTGTTTTCAATTTGCAGTTATTTCTATGTTCAGTGAATAATATGCATTCCAAGCATTAAGCAAAATTTTTTTCTAAAGCCCCAATCCACAAAAACTTAATTGGAAATATTTTACCCAAATTAAAATCAGCCACATTTCATCCAGACCATTCTAGGCTCATTCCATGATCCCTCAGCTAAAAGAAGTGGCAAAATTCTGAAATAAATTGGTCTCCTCCTATTAGTTCTGATAAATGAATAGTATTTTCTTTTCTCACAAAAAAATTGACATACAAATTCAAAGCTCAAATTTTTTTATCGTACATCGATTTAATGATTTTTTTTCCTTGAGTAAAAGGTACTATCTAGTTTACTTTCTGGGCTGTGATCATTTAAATTTCAGCAGACAGTGAGACGAGGCTAAAGACTTCTTTAAGTGTGATCAGTCTTCTTGTTTTACTCCCATTTAGAGCCCGATTCGAAAGGTCAATGAATTAGGCCAGTATTGTTTAGATTATATACCAACTACAAACCCACCATAATGTGCGGAGCTGATAAGAAACACGATCAATAACCAGATAGCGTCTTACAGCTGGTACTTTGGAAAGGAAAGATGATCACAACGAACCGAACGTTTGAAGCATTTGTTTACAAAGTATTGATCAATAGTATAACAGTTTACGTACTCTAAACAGTATGCCTGCTCTAGCTAAATTTCCCTTATATCATTTTACCAGATAGCAATCCATGAAGCTGCATTTTCCAGTGCGGCTATAGATTTTTTTGTTTTATTGTTTAATATATAGCTTTGATGATGTATCTTGGCACTTTTCTTGCAATCGTTCTGAAAATAGTGTAGTCTACACTGAGTAAATATGTCAAATACAATCAAAAAGTAGGTCAACATAAGCCCTGAAATATCTCAGGTCAATGTATGTGTGTTTTTAAATCAATTTACTCAGTAACCCCAATATCCCAAAGGATCAGAGCTCTTTCTAAAGCTCTGGATAAGATTCTAATATAGTGATTCTAAATATTCTATCTCATAGGAACCGTAAACAACTCAATACTTACATTAACAAAATACCAACCTACGATTCCTGACTGAAGAGTTCTCACACCGGCAATTTAAATGAGGTTTAAGAGCATCTGTGGAGACCCTAGGTGGTGGAAATGGTTAACACACTCAGCTACTAGCCAAAAAGTTGAAAATTTGAGTCACCCAGAGATGACTTTGGAAGAAAGACCTGGCGATCTACTTTCAAAAAATCAGTCATTGAAAACCCTATGGAGCCCAGTTCTACTCTGACACACATGGGGTCGTGATGAATTGAAATTGACTCAACAGCAGTTGGGTTTCTTTTAAGCTCATTTGTACTCAGGAGCAGTGACTAACTTGCATCAGCTCCTATTATGTGTCAGGCTCCATCCTAAGTGCTGTTGTTGTTATTGTTGATTATTGCTGTCAATTTAGCTCCAACTCATGGCAACCCCCCCATGTATAACAGAAGGAAACATTGCCTGGTCCTGCACCATCTTCATGATCATGCTATGCTCAAGTCCATTGTTGCAACCACCGTGTATTTTGAGTGTCTTCCAATCTGGGGGGATCATCTTGCAGCACTATATTATACAATATTTTGTGTTGATCCATAAGGTTTTCATTGGCTACTTTTCAGAAGTAGATTGTCGGGCCTTTCTTCCTAGTCTGTCTTAGCCTGGAAGCTCTACTGAAACCTGTCCACCATGGGTGACTCTGCTGGTATTTGAAATAATGATGGCACGGTTTCCAGCACCACAGCAACACGCGAGCCCCCACAGTATTACAAGCTAACAAACAGGTGGTGATCCTAAGCACTGTACATATAATATTTCAAGTAATCCACACAATAACACCACTATACAAACCAAAAAAAACAAACCCGTTGCTGTCGGGTTGATTCCAACTCATAGCAACCCTATAGGCAGGTTAAACTTTTCCCTGTTTCAGAGAGGTGGAGTGTGACTCAGGCTAAGAAGTAAGGAGCTGAGTTTCAAATCCGGGCAATCCAACTCCAAAGTTCATGCTCTTGACCTCTGTGCCTTGGTATAGTTAGTTGAAATTTTTTCTTTTATTTTGCATGTATGTGTTAAGCTATGTGTCTGTAAAGAACATAAGGACACATGTTCTTAAAAGTTTTTGATGAAGGCATGAAAATTGCATTACTGAGTACCTCTTTCTCCTCAAGTTCTGTGATTGTTTCTGGGATGGTGTGGTCCATCTGTATATGAACACATTGACAGATTCCTTTCTTGACTCCTGATTCCTGCTGTCCTCTTTTTACTCCTCTAATTCTCTACTTTTCTTTCTTTTCTCAATTCCTTTAAGTAGATCTCTAAAGTCCTTTTTCTTCCTGAAGATTCAGTCCATCCTCTCTCTTAGGCCACATTTTCTTTCCCAGGACTACACCCCAGATCAATTGGCTTCACCCTGACTCCCACTCTGTCCCAAGTCCTTGTTTCCTGGCCTCTGATTCTTAATGAGTGACTCAGTTATCATCCTTGGACAATCCTACAATTACAGCCCAGTGCATCTTATCACAGAATCACTTGGTGTCGTTGCTGGAATAAAGAAAGTTGTCTCTGAAACACATTTTTAATAGTGCTCAATATAATCTTACAGAAAACTTTGGAAGACTTGTATTCTAGTGGTGGAATGTTTCAATTTCATCTAGATCTTTCAGATTTTAAATTTTACTTCCAAATTTCAGTTTAATAACTGTCTAATTACCAAACTGAACATAATAGAATTGATTTGCTTTAAAACAAGCTTTATGGTGTTGTTTGACAATTAATTTCTGCTCTCACCGTAACCACGAAAGTCAGCTCCTTCACGATAAATTACTCTCTGACACCCTAGTAAACTTTACCACCAATAAAGCAAATAGGAATTTAAAAGTGTAAAGGGAAAACCAACAAATAAACCACCCCCATAAAAAATGGAACATAGGCAGACGATTTGAAAAGAATGCTAAAAAAAAAGAAATTCAACAAAAATAAATTAAAAAATCATTTTCAATTAAGTACAAACACATATTACCTGTTGAAAACCTAAAAGGAAAAAATTTATTTTTAAAAACGATTGAGTATTCAAAAACAAAAACAAAACGCTTGCTATACATTTCTACTGCATAAAATTCCGTTATAATTATTCATACAAAAACACATCCATCACCATCATAATTAAACAGGAATAAAATTTTATATGTCAAAGCTGGTTAGGTTAGAAAACATCAAGTGAACATGGAGTGTGTGTGTGTGTGTGTATGTGTGTACAAGTCCGCTCACACTTCACTGAACCTGTATCTGGGTGTTTGTTTTGCATAACGAACATTCCTCATCTGTCATCTTCTGCTATGTGGGAGGGAGTAACTGGGGAGGGGGCAAACTTGTCCTTCTCTCTCTAAGAAGAAGCCTGCAATTAAATTGAGGAAAACTAAAAGTCCTCATTAGCAGTCACAGTGATTTCAAGGACTTGTTTATGGTGGAGTTCAGATTCCCTCTCCAGGACCAGTCTATGTTTGCTGGCTTCCATAATAATCTGGACATTTTACCTTCCTAATATTAAAAGAGCCGGGGGAAGTTTTACTCCGCTATTTCTCAAGAGGCTAAACTTAGAGGAACTTTTAAGCGTGCCTTGGAACGCTGTGCTCACGTGGGTTTTTTTCTGCTGTGAATTGTTGATGCTGCAGGAGAAGGCGAGACACTGCTGTGCCTTGAGTTCCAACAAGGAGGAGGTGGTGTGTTGTTGTGCTTTTTGAATAAAGAGTGAGTATTGTTCAGAGGCTTTTACCTCAATGTGCTCCATTTTTATTCGTGATCAATTCAGTGTGAGTTATTTAAATGCCATGCAACATTAATTTGTATTTACTCATTTGAAAACTTCATCTAGCTATTTGTTCACATTGAAATCATTTGAGAGCAATCTTTAAACAATATTCAAATTCACTGTCATGCGACAAGAATTAGAGTGTGTGCATATACATGTATTGGGGAAGGCAAGGGATAAGAGAAGGTAAATTATAGCAGGCATATTAGAAATTAGCAGTGGGAATCTTTATAATAATCCAGTTGTTTTTCCCCTTTTTTGCCACTAAATCGGTTTTGACTTCATCCTGACAACTAGGAAGAATCTGCAAGCAATGATGTGGCTCAGGGAAGTGGTGTCTATATTTTCACAGACTACTTTAGGGGATTAAGACCTTTCAGTGTATCTGATACATCTGCTTCTTTAGGGCCCACATTTAGGAGGAACGGCCGTATGACTTTACTTAGGGATGTTCATAACCTGAGTTCTTCAAGTCTGCGTATGAAACAGATTTTAAGGGATCCAGGCCTGATTAAAACAGTTAGCCTGTTCACATCCTCTCTATTTACTGTGGATTACAGGAAGGGAAGTAGGGGTTAAATCAGCAGGTCTTCCTGCTTCCCCAGAGGTTAACCTGGCAGCCGGTCTGACACCCGCAGGAGGGCTGACAGGTAGCAGGATTTGTCGAAGCAGGCTGCCTGCGAGCCAGCAAGGAAAACTGAATGCTCTGGATTAGTTCTGGATTATGTTGTCAGAGTGAAGGCTGATGGACAAACTGCAGAGGAATAAAATGAAATCTGTTTGGGGAGAGAGGCAGCGTGCATAGCTTTCATTTTTCAAGAAATGACAAGAAAAATCATTAATAATTTGTAAATCCGTGTCCATTAACTTTTTCTCTTTGTTATCCCAAGACGGCCTTTTTAACATGAGTTTGCCACTGTCCTATATCTCTCGTGCCTAGTGACAGATGGCAAGATAGATATGAAATTGTATTCATAAAATAATGCCCCCACCTCAAAAAAGACAGATTTTATTCTCCTAATTCTGCTTTGTGTCGTCTCCCATACCTTCCCTCCCAATCCCAGGAAGAAAGGGAATTTGACTCTGGTGAGAAAGCCAAATGGCATATGTTTGTTTACATCCCTCTATAATAATTTTCATTAAAATGAATGGTATTACTTAATGAAATTTAAAGCCAACGAGAAGTAAATAATAATGATAGTACTAATACCTTTATTATTAGATAAAATATACTGTGGGATAAATATATATATATTTTATGAAAGGATTTAATATTTTCAGGAACTGAAATAGTTAATAGGCGTGCATATTCAAATGTGTTTAATAAAAAGAAATGAATGTCTCTATAGAAGAGATGCATAGGAGCCCAGGCAGCGAAGTGGGTAAGGCTCCGCTGGCTGCTAACTAAAAGATAAGCAGTTCGAACCCAACAGCAGCTTCATGGGAGAGAGATGTGGCAGTCTGCTTCTGTAAAGATTTACAGGCTTGGAAACCTTCTGGGGCAGTTCTACCTTGTCCTATAGGGTTGCTATGAGTTGGAATCAACTCGATGGCAGTGGGTTTGGTTTTTTTGTCTGTTTCTTTTTTGGTTCATAGAAGAAATGAAATTTTTCCAATGTAGGAATTCCCAAAATTCTTTTAAAAAATAATCTTGATGACAAGATTTTCATTTATTAACAAATTTAACCTTCTCAAAAAATTAATGTTTTCTCTTACAAGTTTTGTAGTCTACTTTATTTCTTAAAATAAAATTACCTCATCATCAGAGAGAAGACCAAGTTGAAACTAAGAAATATTTCAAAAATATTTTTTTTTAAATATAGGAGACTTGAGTGTTCAGCTATTGTGGCTTACAGATGAATTATCATTGCTACTTGACAATAGTTTCAAAAATGGAGTTTTGGGGACTGAAGCGACTACTCTTCACAGAGCCTAACAGTAACAAAGCTGGGTTCTTGTTTATGCTTTCCTTGCTGATGAAAAGAATACATTCTATTTCTAACTAGAAGAGTTTGTTTTCTTCCCCCACAGAAAGCAGTATTAAGTCCCAATTCCTTAGAATAAACTCAAGCTGGGTACTTTTGAATCATCATACAAAAAGAAGGAAGCCACAGTCCCAAATTAGCATTTTGAGCTTGGGAAAGACTTCTCTGTCACCTGAGTGCATCTGGCCCATGGCAGCCCTCAATGAATAGTTGATGAATAGATAAATAAATCAATAAAAGCAAATTTGATGCAACAACTATTGAATTCACCGTGATACAGCAGGAGCAAAATATGCCTACTAGAAAATTCTTTTTGCATAATAATACTCTTTTGGATTGTGCTAATGCATGAAGTATAAAAGAATAATAATAACTTTAAAACACTGATTCAAATTGGTTATTTGGCTCTATAACAAGTCAACAAGCTTTTTGTTGACCTGAAGTGATGTGATTTTTTTTAATAGAGTCAGTTAAGCTAGTCTATGTGTATAAACAGTTTTAAATCTGTTTACTTACAAGCCAGTTTAAACATAAACCATCATTATACAGCATATTATGCAAAAAATCCAATATATAATTATTCTCACTTTTAACAGTGAATATCAAATTACTTGGTTCTAATAAAAAGTAATCTTTATTTCATTCTTTCTGTAGTAATATAAACAGCTGCACAAAGAAAAAAAATAGGATTTTCTTTTTCTCTATAATTAGAGGAACGATCTTCCATATTATTAAAGATAATTACAGTAGAACCGTGCTTCATGATCATTCTCATATGATAGCATATCAAGGAAATGTTAATATTTCTTTGGGCACTGGTTGACCAGGGCTCTGAGTCCACTCTGCTTCCCCAGGTCTAAAGGCATCAACTTCTTATACAGAACTTTAAATCACAAAGCAATAAGCCTCTGTGTCACAGCATCCTGGGTAGTGTTGTCAGGTATTGGAGTCATATTTTTAAAAAATTCAGGACAGGCATATATGAATTTAGTTGTAAAAGTAGAGACTTTGATTTCTCCTTGTTCCTAAAGAAATATAAGTAATAAGCAATAATGGAGGTGAAAATATATTTCTTCATTTTAAATAGTAAAAGAGTAACAAAAAAATCTCCATGAATAGTATAAGAGGTTAGAAAACATTCTGAAATAAAAATGAAGCTTATGAAAAACATCATCCTCAAAGGATGTTTATAAAATGAGAGAACTTTATTTAACTGCCATTCATGCTATGTACCTAGAAAAGTCAGTGTAAAAGCAAACAATGGGCTATGGTTTGGAGTTATATAAAAACTCCAGATATTTACAATTTTATTTATAAGATTGACAGAGGAAGGAAAGGTTTTATGGATATTATGGGGATGGCAGTTACTAAGTCATTCCAATGAAGCCACCTACAGTGTATAATTAGTCCCATGTTTCTAGTTTTTCTCTTCTTCTATAAAGGTAAGAAGACCACCAAATATTTTAGGCCAAAGCGTTGTTGTTTTTGTGTCGTATCCCATATGATATAGGCTTGGATAAATTATAAGCATTCAATGAAGAAAGGTAAAGAGTTGGGATGGGTAACAGAAACCATGGCACATTTAAAGAATCTCTGGACCCCTCAAACCAGATCACTGTTTCTTAATGGAGCAAAGCTATTCTTTTACTTTATTACTCTACTTTTCAAAAATAAAAGTCAACTCTCCTGGAATTCTATGGAGTCCATGTTATGGTAGTTTTGCTGGAGCAACTGTTTTCTTAGTTTTTGTAGTAGATGCTTTTATTGTTTTTGTTTCTTTGTAAACCTAAATTAGAACACCAAGTTGTAGAGATATTTAAATGGTTGTGAATTTTCTAGCGTACAATAAAATCTCATTAAAGTCATAGCAATTCAACAATCATATAATGAGTGACTTTTTATGTCCAATGTCTAGTCCATTAATATAAGGATGTAAAATTAAGATGATGTGTGGGAAATTAAAATATACTGCAGAAATTTAATAAAAGAAATGTGTATACAGTGGTGAGGGAGGAAAGCAGATTTCAGAGAACTGAAAAGTAAGTAAATTAAAGTAAGAATGTCAAGACTACTCTTTTACTACGTTTGGATGAGAAAGGGAGAGGCAAAAAATGAATAACAACTAAAGGGATCCCAGGGTCAAAGGACATTTTATTTGGATGAGAGAGCCTTAAGTATTCTTATAGGCTCATGAGAAGGAATCATGAGAGAAGGTGAGTTTAAAGGCAGGAGTAGGGGCCTGAAAAGTGGAGAAAAGTCCAGGGAAAAGAGGAGATTATGGAATCAAGGGACAGGAAGGATAGATATATCTTCTAAGTCTAAAGAAAAGAAGCTTAAGAGTGGTCTGCATGTAGAAAATTTATAGGTAGAGGGACAAGTTATAAAAAGAGCTTGTAACACAATAATGATGGGCACACTTTTTTCAATCAAACAAGAGGTCATTAGCTGACAGAAGGAAAAGGCTGAATAGGGCACGTAAGAAATGTAGCAAATGTTTAAACTATTCATCGAACAGATCGGGAAAAGATGCTTAAAGGCATACTATGATGACTGGTCAAATTGGGAACCATATTCCGTAATGCCCAGTGTCCGTGTTTGTGTGCTTTTTCTTCAGGAGGTTCGGCTGCCTAGAAATGGGAGCAGAGAAAGTGGATTGTGGCAACAATCCAAGATTAGAATTTTATACGTAGTAAATAGATAGAAATATACAAGAACCAAGGATTTTGGTAAGAGAGTTATTCAGGTACCAACCACAAGGTCCAGCCAGGGTGGAAAGAAAGAGAGAAAAGGAGAAGCACAGACTGGGAAAACCCACAGAGAAGAAAATGGGTATCATCAGCATATGTAAGAATTATTTAAATGTGTGGGATAGGAAGGCTAAAGACAAAATACTGGGAATGCTCACACGGAAGGAATAAGCACTTATTTTAATTAGTGGTATTAGAGCAAAAAACTTGAAATTTTCAAAATAATTGTCAAATAAGTGGTCTGATGAACACATCCAGAGAAACCTTTCAAAATTTTTGTCATAAAGAATTATTGTAAAAATTTGTGTGAAAGAATCTGAGTGATCTCAAAATAATTTTCTGTCCAGTTCTATAAATAAAATTAGTCATTCCCTGAATAAACTTTTTGGGGAACATGACTGCAAGAAGAAGTCACAATCAAGACAGACACTTGAGGTAAAGTGATTTAATCTTTGAACAGAAGCTTTTTTAGAGCTTCCTTTGGAACTACTCCCAAAATACAAGATCAAAAACGGAGCACCCAACATCCAAATCCACCAGTATTTGAAAAAAGCTCAAGATCCCTCCAGGTAGAATAAGATGGCGGCAGAATTCCAGAGTGTAGGGAGCCCAGGCACTCACATACGTAGCGGACAACTCTGTTGATAAACAGTAATAACTGAGCAAGAAGTCAACAGGCTGCTCATGGTGTATTTCTTTTAGCTTCTAAGCCCTGTGCACTAGCACACTTCAAAAAAAAAACTAGATTGTATAATTATAATTATTTCAAAAGAAGAAAAACATGATTACACTCTCTTTCAGATTAGAGATTGTATGCCTGTAAATGGCCTTGGTTTTACTTCAAGTGAACTTGGAAGCCGTTGGAGGTGTTCAAGCAAAGAAATATAATCTGGTTTATGTTTTAAGACTTTGGGGAATTTATAAACCAAAGGTGAAAAACTGTTTCAAAGAAATAAAGGTGAAATAACTTATAAGTGTATACAGCAACATATCCCCAAGTGGGACATGATAAAGCACAAGGAAAGTCTATAAATGCAGAAATGACATAGAGTGATAAGGTCCTTGTAGGTGATCGTAAGTTGCTGGGAACACCCTGAGACCCACTTCGTAGGCCTTTGGGGCTATGGTAGTGAGCAGGTACTTTCAGCTACACTTTGACTCAGGGGGAGGGAAGACAAAAAGGAAATGGAATGCCAGCTTATGCTGAAAAAGGCCTAAGACCCGAGCCACCACTATAAGCCATTTAAAGCTAACATACAAATGTTGTCATTACTTTTAATTATAGAAGTAATAAATATGACTTCCAAAAAGTTCAAACATTACAGAGATTTGAAAAGACCCTCATAATTCTACCTCTCAGAAATAACCAGTAGGTTTCAGCAATCAAAAATCTTACTGGAGGGTAAGAATACAGCATAATTTTCCCTCAATTCTGTAACACCTTGTAGAGTCTCCTTACAGGGCTGACTTCCAGAGGAGAATTTTGCCTCATATTATGATGAAACAACGAAAATCATCGCCAATATCTCTGAAAAGAAGTACATTGTAAAAAGTAATAAACATCATCATATCCTGGGTTTTCTCTAGAAAATGTATGTTGATTTATTTGGAAAATGAGAAGCAATAAGATATACAAGCCAAGCCATGCGTATTCATTCTTATTTACTTTTTCTAAAAATAAAATAAATTCTTATCATCTCATCTAAATTCAGGTTTCATTTGTCCACTCATTATCATCCACTTCCTAAGGAGTCATACAAAATGTCTAAAATTGTATCTGGAAAACAACAAAAGATAAAGTTCACCAGATACTTCGAATTCAACACATCTAATCCAGTAAGCCTTTACTAAGCAACCACTGTGGGACAAGCACAGTACCAGGCACTGTGGATAAAAAGTCAAATAAAACATAGTCTCGGTTATTCATCCTTTTCACTTGTATGCACAGAACATCTTTTTGCTAATAACCAAAAAAACCAAACCAGCTGCCGTCGAGTAGATTTCGACTCATACTGCTCCATAGGGAGTCCAAGGAATGGCTGATGGCTTCGAACTGCCAAACTTTTGGTTAGCAGCCATAGTACCTCATGTTAATTATTTGCTTTTAGCATATGTGTTATCAAACACTTCAACATGTAAAGTTGTTTTTGTTGTTCTTATTAGGTGCTATTGAGTTTGTTCCGACTCATAGCGACCCTAGGTACAACAGAACGGGACACTACCGGGTCCTGTGCCATCCTCACAATCGTTGTTATGCTTGAGCCCATTGTTGCAGCCACTGTGTCAATCCATCTCATCCAAGATCTTCTTCATTTTCACTGATCCTCTACTTTACCAAACATAATGTACTTCTCCAGGGACGGGTCCCTCCTGATAGCATGTCCAAAGTACCTGAGATGAAGTTTCACTACCCTCACTTCCAAGGAGCACCCTGGCTATATCTTTTCCAAGACAGACTTGTTCGTTCTTCTGGCAGTCCATGGTATATTCAATATTCTTTGCCAACACCATAACTCAAAGGCATTAAATGTTCTTCGGTCTTTTGTATTCATCCTCCAGCTTTTGCATGCATATGAGGCAACTGAAAATGCCATGGCTTGGGTCAGGCACACCTTAGTGACATTTTTGCTTTTTAACAATTTAAAGAGATTTTTGCAGCAGATTTGCCCAATGCAATGCACCATTTGATGTCCAGACTGCTGCTTCCACGGACATTGATTGTGATCCAAGTAAAATGAAGTCCTTGACAATCTTTACTCCATTTATCATGATGTTCCTTACTGGTCCATTTGTGAGGATTTTTGTTTTCTTTATGTTGAGGTGTGATCCATACTGAAGGCTGTAGTCTTTGATCTTCGTCAGTAAGTGTTTCAAGTCCACTTCACTTGCAGCAAGCAAGGTTTCGTCATCTGCATATTGCAGGCTGTTACTGAGTCTTCCACCAATCCCGATGCTACATTCTTCGTATAGCCTGGCATCTCGGATTATTAGCTCAGCCTACAGACTGAATAAGCATGATGCAAGGGTACAACCCTGGTGCACACGTTTCTTGGTTGAAAACCATGCAGTATCCCCTTGCTCTGTTGGAACAACTACTTCTTGGTCCGTTTACTGGTTCTGCATGAGCAGAATCAAGTGTTCTGGAATTCCCATTCTTTGTATGTTATCCATAATTTTGTTATGATCCACACAGTCTAATGCCTTGGCATAGTCAATAAAACACAAAAAAACATCTTTCTGGTATTCTCTGCTTTCAGCCAAGATCCATCTGACATCAGCAATGCTATCTCTCGTTCCACATCCTCTTCTGTATACGGCTCGAGTTGCAGACAGTTCTTTGTCAAAGTTCTGCTGCAGCTACTTTTGAATGATCTTCAGCAAAATTTTACTTGCGTGTAATATTAATGATATTGTTTGATAATTTTCACATTCTGTCGGATCACCTTTCTTTGGAATTGGCACAAACATGGGTCTTTTCCAGTCGGTTGGCCAGGTAGTTCTCTTCCAAATTTCTTGGCATAGACCAGTGAGCACCTCCTGCGCTACACCTGTTTGTTGACACATCTCAATTGGTATGCCTTCAGTTCCTGGAGCCTTGTTTTTCATCAATGCCTCCAGCGCAGCTTGAACTTCTTCCTTTAATACCATAGGTTCTTGATCATGTGCTACCTCCTGAAATGGTTGAAGTCAGCCATTTTTTTGGTACAGTGACTCTGTGTATTCATCCTATCTGCTTTCGATGCTTCCTGCATCATTCAATATTTTGTCCATAAAATCCTTCAAAATTGCAACTCAAGGACTGGATTTTTTTTCAGTTCTTTCAGCTTGAGAAATGATGAGCATGTTCTTCCTTTTTGGTTTTCTAACTCCAGGTCTTTGCACATTTCATTATAATATTTTACTTTGTCTTCTCGAGGTGCCCTTTGAAATCTTCTGTTCAGCTCTTTTACTTCCTCATTTCTTCCATTCACTTTAGCTACTCTAGGTTCAAGAGCAAGTGTCAGACTCTCTTCTGACATCCATTTTGGTCTTTTCTTTCTTTCCCGATTTTTTTAATGACCTTTTCTTTCTTCATGTATCATGTCCTTGATGTTTTCCCACAAGTCATTAGTGTTCAATGAGACAAATCTATTCTTGAAATGGTCTCCAAATTCAGGTGGGATACACTCAAGGTCTTATTTTGGGTCCTGTAGACTTGTTTTAATTTTCTTCAGCTTCAACTTAAACTTGCATACGAGCAATTGATGGTCTGTTCTGCAGTCGGCCCCCAGCCTTGTTCTGACAAATGATATTGAGATTTTCCATTGTCTCTTTCCACAAATGTAGTAGATGTGATTCCTCTGTTTTCCGTTCAGCAAGGTCCACATGTATAGTTGCCATTGATGTTGTTGAAAAAAGGTATTTGCAATGAATAAGTCATTGATTTTGCAAAATTCTATCATGGGATTACAAGCGTCATTTCTATCACCAAGGCCATATTTTCCAGCTACTGATCCTTCTTCTTTGTTAACAACTTTTGCATTCCAATTACCAGTAATTATCAATGAGTCTTATCACAGATTTGATCAATTTCAGACTGCAGAAGTTGGTAAAAAATCTTCCATTTCTTCATCTTTGGCCTTAGTGGTTGGTGCGTAAATTTGAACAATTGTCTTGTTAACTGGTCTTCCTTGTAGGCGTATAGATATTATCCTATCACTGACAGCATTGTACTTCAGGACAGATCTTGAAATGTTCTTTTTGATGATGAATCCAATGCCATTCCTCTTCAATTTGTCATTCCTGGCATAGTAGACCATGATTGCCTAATTCAAAATGGCCAGTACCAGTCCATTTCAGCTCAATAATACCTAGGATATCGATGTTTATGAGTTCTGTTTCATTTTTGATGACTTCTAATTTTCCTAGATTCATACTTCATACATTCCACATTCTGATTATTAATGGATGTTTGCAGCTGTTTTTTCTCATTTTGAGTTGTGTCACATCAGCAAATGAAGGTCCTGAAAGCTTGACTCCATCTACATCATTAAGGTTGACTCTACTTTCAGGAGGCAGCTCTTCTCCAGTCATATTTTGAGTGCTTTCCAACCTGAGAGGCTCATCTTTCAGCACTGTATCAGACAATATTCCACTGCTATTTATAAGGTTTTCACTGGCCAATTTTTTCAGAAGTAGACTGTCAAATCTTTCTTTCTAGTCCGTCTTAGTCTGGAAGCTCTGCTGAAACCTGTCCACCAAGGGTGACCCTGCTGGTATTTGAAATACTGGTGGCAAAATGTCTAGTATGACAGCAACATACAAGCCACCACAGACTGACAGGACATGTAATCATTTTTATTTTGAGGAAATTCTCAATTCAAACTCTCATAACAGAAATAACTACAGATGCTTAAAGTAATTTTCCCCTATAAATTCCTTGTGACTGATTTCATATCCATGAAGATGAACAAAAATTCCTTCAGACCAGGGAATGTCTAGCTTTTAGGAAGGTTGAAAGGGCTGAATCCTAGTTTTGATTGTTAGTAGAGGATAATGGAAAGTACATATGCATTGGCTGATGGGTCACCCTGTAAAAACTAAGAGTCTCAGTAGCTATCACAGTGTTCCAACAAAAAATTCTTGTCTTCCAACAGGCAGACATTGCCTTGAAACAGGAAGAGGTGGTAGAGGAGGAATCTTGTGCTCAAGCTTATCTCTGTCTCCATTAAGCAGGTTTTTTTGAGCCCAGCAGAAATGATTGAAAGTGGTTGAAAATGCAGAAATGGAATGTTAGGGAGAACACAAGGCTAAGTATTAATGTTACTGGTTGAAATTTGGTAATTGAAATCAAGAGAATAAATCAGCTCATCAAGGGAGAGATGCAAACAGAGCTAAAACATAACAAGTTGGGGAATATAAAAATGAAGAGGATCTAAGAAAGGAAAGAAAGTAGAAAGAGTCACCAAAATATTAGGAGAATCAGAATAATAACATACCAGGAAGCTCAAAGAAAAATCAATTTTAAGAAAGAGATGTAAGTCTAGGATCACAAATTCACAAAAAGAACAAGGAAATATGGACAGAATATGATTATGGGGTTACTTTTAGCACAATTCTTGGTCTATATTAATTGTGAGTAGTACAAATCCAGTAAATTCTGCTAAATTGAATAATACATATAATATATTGGACACATGTTCTGTCAGCAAAAATAGAAAATATCTACTCCTGTTTACAACATGTAAATAAAACAAATTTATGTTAGTAAATTTATACTTTGTACAAAAGCTTAACTTTTGTACAAAGTACAAGTTACAACTCTGTACATGTCTACTCTTTTTTATTTTTTTTTTTTTACGATAAGCACTAATCGTTTTGTGGAGACAATTACATACATTACAGAAAGATTACCATCACTTTCACCCATTAATTTGTCTTTGACCTATTCAAAGGCAAGAGTAGCTAAGAGTCTTTTTATCTGCAAAAACATCTGAAGTATAAGCTGCCATGTATGTCATATTCAGTGGATTGGATGAATGGAATCACCGACAAAATAGCAATTTCTTCTGTTATTTTTTTCCCTATTCATTCTGAGTTTCTATATACGAAAAACAATGAAGACTGATTCAATGTGATAAATACTTGCAGAGATAAAACGGCAGAGCCATGTAGACTCCACAAAGGTCTTGAGTTACTCATGAATGAAAACAGCACAGAATAAGGAGAGGAAATGAGTAATGAGTAATGAATAATGGTGCAGAAAAAATAGCAGGCAAGAAATTGTTGAAACAGTAGTCTCTGCAACCCTCTATTCATGGTAAATCAAAATCCTGGTTAATAAGCCACCCAAACGCTGTAAGCCAATCAAAGCTGTCATACAAATGTCACCATTAACGTTAATTATAAAAGTAATAAATACTATACATATGTGTACATATATGTGTATGTACGCATACATACATACAAATATGCTTATGTATGTGTACATTCAGCCACAGACTCATTTTTATTAGAATAAATACTATCCTCCCTTTAGAAGGGGGAAAATTTAAATTAATAAATATTTTTTTCAGATGAAATTCATAAAAGGTCCATTTGTGAACTCTAATCTAAAATACCAAGGTAGTTATATAAATACTGATAATAAGCAGAACAATAGCTTGCATTTATTAAGTACTTATTATGTGTCAGGCATTATAAAAGGTACTTTACTATATTATTGACAAAACTTGAGAAACCTTGGTAGCTATCATTATGTTTATTTTGCAGGTAAGGAAATTTAGTCAATTTGATGGAAAATAAATCAAGCAAATTTCCTAGGACCACATGATTCGGTAAGAACCTTAATTGCGGGAACTTTTCTTCTTCACCATTATACCCCAAGTAGCAGTAAGAGTGCCTGACACAATCACAGCCCATGTGGCCCAAAAGCATATGTTCTTTCTACTATGTCATACTGTCATGATGCCATTTCAAATTGAAGATAATTAAACTTAAAGTAGAGTGTATCAAAATGTTTACTTAAACATAGTAATTGTAATAAGGAAAAATAAAACCTAAATGTATTATCATGATAAAAAACTGGTATCAACCAAAAAAATGTAAATGTATACATTATAATAAATTGTAATTGTATGTTGAAAAAGGAAATCATATTTAGATTTCATTTCACATGTTCTTGTTAATAACTTTCTCTGTGTGAAAATGTTGATCGAAATTTGCCCTCTCTTAAAAACACATCATTAAGAACCCTATTACTTAATAAAGAGCCTAATGAATGGGAGAGACTGTAATTCCTACCAAAAAAGAGTGGTAATAGAAATACAATTTGAAATCAATTAATCTGTTTATCTGTAAACGTTGTGTAGACATACAGTTCATTATATTATAGGGCTTATTATACTATTTCTTTTGATCCAAAAAAAACTTTAATCTTTCCAGTACCTGATGCTGAATCTCCAATCAAATAAAAGGAGAACTATAAGAAAAAATAAGTATAAAGAGAAAGAAAATGAATGACTACAGAAAAACTATAACCCTGAACCTACTGACTTTCTAAGAAATGCTCCCATGTATTGGGTGCCTGTCTTAGTCATCTAGTGCTGCTCTAACAGAAATACCCAAGTCGATGGCTTTAACAAAGAGATATCTATTTTCTCACAGTCTAGTAGGCTAGAAGTCAAAATTTAGGACATTGGCTCCAGGGGAAGTCTTTCTCTTGTTTTCGGCCCTGGAGGAGGGTCCTTCTTATCAATCTTCCCCTGGTCAAGGAACTTCTCTGCGCAGGGACCCTGAAGCCAAAGGACGAGCTCTGCTCTGAGCACTGCTTTCTTGGTGGTATGAGCTCTCCAACTCTCTGCTTGCTTCCCTTTCCTTTCATCTCTTGTAAGATAAAAGGTGGTGCAGGCCACACCCCAGGGAAGCTCCTTTTACATTGGATCAGAGATGTGACCCTAGTAAGGGTGTTACAATCCCACCCTAATCCTCTTTAACATAAAATTACAATCACAAAATGGAGGGCAACCACACAACACTGGGAATCTTGGTCCGGCCAAATTAATACACACATTTTTGGGGGAGACACAATTCAATCCATGACAGTGCCCTACAAAGGTTAAAATTAGATGTGGTAGAATGTTATTTCTGGGTTCCTCAGTCTGGAATTGATTTTAGATAAATGAATAGAAAAAATAATAATAATAACAGGATAAACTACTATTTTGTTAGAGATTCCATTCACCCAGTCCATTGAATGTGACATATGACAGCTTACACTTCAGATATTTTTGTTGTAAAAAGACTTACTTACCTTGGCTTTCAGCAGGTAAATAAATTAATGGGGGAAAAAAGATGGTAATACTTAAATCTTTGAATACTTGATAGCACAGTTATTCCCCTTTTGATCATTTCCTATTTTTGTGAATTAATTTAAATAGAAAATCTTCAATAGATGTCTTTAAAAAACTTCTCTAACATTTGTTAATCTTCTTTTTAATAAAAAAAGAGAAAATCTCCAATAGTCTTCTGCCTTTTTCTCCCTCTTGTCCCAACACCCAGCGTAGGATGCAATATGTTATAGGAGCTCAATAAATGTTTCTCTAATGAAGACGGATATGAATAACTGAGATATAGATCTCTTTTCTTGACTCAATGAACCTTTATTATGACCCAACTAATTTCCAAGTCCTAAATTAAATACTGTGGGTAGCTGTAGATAAATTAAAAAAAAGAAAAATCATCCTAGCTACAGAAAAAGTCAAATACATCCATCCACTTTCTAAAAGATAACTCTTGATGCTCCAAAAGCTTTCAACACCCAAAAGAAGAAATGTCTAATGGTAGAAAGATTAGGGATTAGTTCACATTTGATGCCATAAAGCTTTGACCGATAACTCTTCTAAGTCCACTGTAAACATCATTACTATGTCTCCTTATATAAGGTTATACTTAACCTGAGATACTTTTCTTTCACCTACTCGCATAGATGAATTTTTTACCAATTTATAAGCTGATACAATGTGGGCTTTCCAATCAGTCTTGCATGCAAATATTTAGTGTACTTATACAGATAAGGAAAACTAGGACACAGATAATCAGGAACTTTACTAACGGAAGATACTGTCAACTCAAGAATGCAAGGCTCATTCGCCAATTTTCATTCTCTTCTATTCATTAATTAAAGGTTATACTAACACTGCGTTTCTTTCTCTCTCACAATTCTTTTTTTATTTAAAACAAAATCCATTTTAACCATGTATGTATTTGTTCCATGCAGCTCCATGCCCAGTTGCCAATGATAATTATAGGTTCACTGCGTGTTGGAAATTTATGAATCATGCAGTCAGCCCAATAAGGAAAAGGAGTCAGTCACCATTATTCCTATCTACCCTAAGCAGTCAGTAAGAATTCCTTATTAATTGTCAGAAGTTTATAACCAAAATCACAGAAAGAGAATTAAGGATCAGGGAATTTTTTTTTCTAGCTTCAAGTCTTAATATTTAAAGACAAAATGTCTGACACTTGCAAGCAATTATACAATGTTTATACATCTCATTTTTTTGTACTTGTAATAAAAACGTTTCAGGGACTTCCAGACAACTTGTTTTACTAGTAAATGAAAACATTTACTTGACAAGCAGAAGCTGGAAGTTTCTAGAATGTCTCTTGAATGTGTTTTACCTTTGCATGGTTCTGAACCACAATGGCAGCTCAGCTGGCTGAGAAAACTTCTTCTTTGGTTCTTTTGTGCCAGTCATTACAGGTCATCTAAACGCTGCTCAAGTAGCAGCATCAGGAATGCCCCAATTGAAAAGGGCTTGGGAGGTTAATTCTGTCATTACTGTGTTGACATGAGGCATGTTGCAGCCTTCAGCACAAAATGTTACTCATAATCTTTTAATCCCAAATTAGGTCAATATTTTATCAAGTTAATCTAGCATGAAGATTAATTGCATTAGTTACACACACATATACGCATGCAGGTTATTTGTTTTAGGGATACTTTTAATCATGGAGCAAACCCTTGGTTATAATACGCAATTTTTCACTCAGTCTGAAACTATAGTACACCTTTTGTAAAGCATCCATTCTTCAATAGTATTTATCTTTATAAAAGAGGCTTTTACTCTCCTCATTGACTTTTAGTCAAGACAGATTTAAGAGAAAGGTTAATGGTCATATAATTACTAAAACAATGACCTTTTTAAAAACCTATGTATGAAGAAATAATGACATGATTGAAATGCTTTTAGTAAAGTATCTCATTCTTTGGCCTTTTATTTCAATTTTATTCTACTTGTTTTCTTAAAATGTGTGATTAATCCCACGAAGAAAGTCACTAGTTTTCTGTTTGCGTCTTTGTATCTTTAGGTATGTTTAAAAATATTGTAACAAATGGGATGAACAAGAGTGGTTTTCTAGAAAGTTATTATCATATCATGTTATTTTCTTCAGTTATGAAAACTGAGATCATGGTATGTCTTCCTTTTTTTTACTTTCTTTTTTTAACCTAAGAAGTAGAGTTTGGGGGTGGGAGATGGAAATACATTGATCCAAGTGGCATAAATCTGCTAACAGAAGTTGTTAGAGTGGACAAATGCCTTTCTCTCTGAGTTTCTTAGATAAGAACTATCTGGTAGTTTAAAATTCCCAGGCGTCATCTCGGGTAGTATTACAGGCCCCCCTGGAAGGCAGGACAGAGTTCATGCCCTGTTTCATCAAATGTCCAATGACATTCTCCAGAGGGCATGCTAATTATAGGGATTTCCCAATGTTTGAGAATATTACATTTCAAAATTTTAGCTCTTGTCCTCAAATATCGATGTCTCGCATTCTTTGTTAGCGAAAAATGATTTGTAAAAAGATCCAGAAATATTTTCATATGACTAGCCTTTTAAACTAATTAACAGATTCAAATCAATCTTTCATGTGAAGAACAAATCAACAGCAGTCAGCATAAGACACCTCTATGGAGAACAATGGTTAACTGAATTTGGAGGTAAAGTTCACAGCAATGTCAGCCTTACAGTTATTCTGATGTTCAGATAAGCTGTGCCGAAGAAACATGCCCGGGAATTCTCTGTTTTCCCACTTAGTACAGCATTATATTCTTCTCACAACAAATATGGAGAAAAACACACATGTAGCTGGCTAAATATCAGCCAAGGGCATGATACCGCTAAAATGGAAACATGTATTTTCAGAAAAGGGCACTGTAAAAAAAAAAAAAAAAACAAATTAAATCAAAAGAGACTTTGAGGTCCAAACTTAAGTTTTTAATTTTTCCCCTTTGTTCTCAAATTCTAAAAATCTTACCTACCCCTCGTGTCAATTCAAACAATAGAAAGGCATATAAAGAGAGGTCTCTTCTTCCTTCCTGAAGAAGGGTCTCACCCACTTGAAGTAGACAATATTAAAACTTTGGTGTGTACCTTTCCCACTCTTTCCATGTTAATTTAAATATAATTATATACACATATTGGGAGCCTTGGTGGCGCAGTGGTTAAAACGCTTGGCTGCTAACCGAAAGGTTGGCACTTCAAAACCACCAGGCTCTGTGGGAGAAAGATGTGGCAGTTTGCTTCCCTAAAGATTTACAGTCCTGGAAATCCTATGGGGTATCTACACCGTCCTATAGGATCACTATGAGTTGGAATCGACTTGATGGCAGTGGGTTTTTTTTGGAACACCTTATAAATCTCTTTCCTAATTAAGACGCATAGACCTAACTCATTTTTTTAACCACTCAATTCGAACTGCCCAGTCCTGAAATAATGTTACCTCAGTCTCTATTAAGTCAACCAATAATTTCTTCCTCAGAACATATGCGTATCTGTCAAGTTCCAGTATTAGTGTGGTATCCGACAAAAAGTACAAGATAGAGCTCCTGAAAACATACTTTCTATTTCGCAAAAGGTAAAAAGACATACAAAACAGAAAGAACATCATCAACTGTGTGGTCTGACAGCTAGGAGCATAAATTCAGGAGTCATGCTGATCTGGTTAGGAACTAGGGCTTGGTCGTTTACCATCGGGTTGACCTTTGGAAAATTTCTCAGCCTCTTTGTGTTTGCTTATTTGTAAAGTAGGAAAAATAGCAGTATCTGTCTTATGTGCTGTTGTAAGAACAGATGAGATATAGAAAAGAAAGCATTTAAGGTAGTTCCTGACACTTGATAAGTGTTGAATGTATTTTATCTAATAAGATTGTTATTGTCATTATTTATTTAGACAATTCATAAGAAAGGGCTAAATTGTAAGATAAAGATGAGAGTTCCAAATGTATGGACTGTAATGCATAAACCAAAAACATCTGGGGAAGGTTAGCAAAGATGAACCTTGAAGTAGCATGTGAAGAATGGATTAAATGAATAGAGAAAAAGGAAGAATTGCATTCTAAGATAGAGAGCGGAAGGCAAGGGGGAACTATGAAGACACCAAGAGAGGAAGGTATGAGCATGGTGTGAGGCTATGGTGAAGCATTGGTAAGGTAGAAAGCTCCATTAGATCACAGCATCAGATGCTGCCACATTGTGAAAAACTGATTTATTTTTTCCAAAAACCACATCAAAATATGAGATTCTTGAATGCTGTTTAAGGAGATTTCACTGGTTCCAACAGGGCAGGCTCTGTAATACTTCAGAGGAGGATTTATTTCTCACTCCGCAGAAGTTATATGATCACTGAAAGACAGAAGGGCAGACATTGTGTGGCTCACTAGGGTGAGGGAGCCAGGGATGGTGCAGGGATTATAGACAGACACATCTATGAGATTCTACATTTTGGGGGGGCTTTTTTGTCATAGTTATGTGGAATCTTGGAGACCTGGTAGCACAGTGCTTAAGAGCTTGGCTGCTAACTAAAAGGTCAGCTCGAATCCACCAGCTGCTCCTTGAAAACCCTATGGGGCAGTTCTACTCTGTCTTATGGGGTCTCTATGAGTCAAAATCGACTCAACGGCAACAGGTTTGGTTTTTGATATGGGTCTTAGAGTTGGAGGTGGCCTTATGACCCTGCTAGCTTCATTTTGCCTGCAAGAAAATGGAGATTCAGTGAAGCATACATCCAAAGTCACCCAGCTGGTAATGGCTGAGGTTGGACCAGAGTCCAGGTCCCCTGTCTCCAAGTTTATCTCCTTCCTCTGCTCCATTCTTCCTGCCATATCAAGGGACTAAGGTGATGACAGCAACACTTTAGGAAGATTGATTACACTGGATTAAAAGAGGAAAGTTTGAGGAGAAGGGAGTGAGAAAGAAGGCTATAGCAGTAATCCAATCATGAGGTGATGAGGACTCATTGAGGACAATGGGAGTAACATCAAAAAGGAAGGAGCAAATTCAAAAGAATGCCAAAATCAAAAGATAGGAAAGTCAGCTAGTTTCAAGATGGTTCAACCCTAAGTAATTAAATATTATCTTCTGCAACTTCTTAATAAAAAGGAAGCAATAACAACAGCAAATTAAGCAAAGCTTTCTATGGCACAACTACTTTTTCCTACCTTATCAGTATCTCCCTACACATAACCTACACTACCCTGTACATCAAAGAAGTAGACCGGTTCATCTCTGCTCCATTCAGCATCTCCAGCTCCATCTAGCATCCAAATAAATGTGACCTTGAAGAATATGTGATAATTGAAGAATCTTAATTTCTACAGAATTAAATTTTAAAAAAATTTCCCCTAAAAATGTCCCTGTCAGCTATATGTGTACTTACAACTAGGAAAATGTCTTGAATCAAGTTATTTATTTATTTTTTCCTCAGAAAGAGAAGTGACGTTTTAGCAGCTGACTCAAATTCATGAAATGGTATTGCAAAGGCACAGATATTAATTCCAGATTAATAAATGTATTAAAAGGCAATTTACAAGAGGTTGACAGGATTCATACTCAGGCGAGGTCAAGAATCAAGTTCCGAGGCAAACAAAATTCTAAGGTAAATCCTCTCTCCCAAAATTCCATCCCCTGGTGTACACCCACTTTCTCCCAGTTATTCAGTCAAGCACTCACCTAGACATTGCTATGAAGGGATTTTGCAAATGTAATTAAGGTCTCAAATCAGTTAACTTTAAGATAGGGACACTATTGGGGAGGTTCTGTCCTAATCACATGAGCCCTTACAAGTAGAGAGTTTTCTTTAGCCAGTTGCAGAAGAAATGAGAGGTTGCAAGCACAAGAAGAATTCAGTGCACCGTTGCTGGCTTGAAGAGGAAAGGGGCCATGTGATAAGCAATGCAAGCACTTCCTAATGAAAATGAAAGACTACAACTTTTCGTATGGATTACACCTTAACATAAAGAACATAAAAATCATAAAACTGGACCAATAAGCAACATCGTGATAAGCAGAGTTATGAAGGATTTCATTTTACTTGGATACACAATCAACGCCTATGGAAGCAGCGGTCAAGGAATCAAATGACATATTACACAGGGCAAGTCTGTTTTAAAAGACCACTCTAAAGTGTTCAAAAGCAAAGATGTCACTTTGAGAACTCAGGTGTTCCTGACCCAAGTCATGGTATTTTCAGTCGCTTCATATGCATGTGAAAGCTGGACGACGAATAAGGGACACTGAAAAAGAATTGAGGCCTTTGAATTATAGTGTTGGCGAAGAATAGTGAATATACCGTGGACTGCCGGAAGAATGAACAAGTCTGTCTTGGAAGAAGTATAGCCAGCATGCTCCTTATAAGGAGGATGGTGAGAGACTTCTTCTTATGTAATGTGGACCTGGTAGAAGGAGGGACCAGGCCCTGGAAAAGGACATCATGCTTAGCAGAGTGAACAAGAGGAAGAGTCTCAATAAGATGGATTGACGCAGTGACTGCAACCATGGGCTCAAACATAGCAACGGTTGTGAGGACGGTGCAGGTCGCTAAGTCAGAACCGACACGAGGGCACCTGACTACAACATGAACAAATATATATACTCTCTGCAACTGTACTTGCATATGTGTGCGTGTGTGCGTGTGTATATATATGTGTGTATGTGTGTTTGCTGTTTTAACTTGCCGTTGAGTTGCCTCTGACTCATTCCAACGTGATGTATAACAGAACAAAATGTTGCCCAGTCTTGTAGCTTCTTCATAATCTTTGACATGTTTGAGCCCATTGTTTTGGCTATTGTGTCAGTCCATCTCATTGAGGGTCTCCCTCATTTTTGCTGACGCTCTACTTTACCAAACATGATGTCCTTTTCTAGGGATTGGTCTTTCCTGATAATATATCGCTAAATCATCTATAAATTAGCTAGATTCATTCATAATCTTATTCCTAAGGTTAGGTTTTATTGAGCCGCACCAGTAAAATAACATACTTTTATTTTAGACTTAAATACAGTATTTTTCATGAGAATTTAACAAAGTTAATACAGTATCTCTTTCATAAATTAAAGGAATTTTTAGATTACCTTTTCCCCAATCACCTCAGTGTTAAACCAGGTTTTATTATTTTACTAAAACTAATACCAATAACTGACCTTTTGGTTTCTATTCTTGCCCACTACCCCCAAACCCCTTCTCCACTCAGCAGCCAGAAATCTTGAAAAACTGGAATCAGAGCGTGCCATTATCTGTTCAGATTCCTCTGTGACTTCCATCTTTTTCAGAGTTAAAGCCAGGGTTTTTCAATGCTGTCCTAGGGGAACCTCCAAGACCTGACTCGCTGTACTCCTCTAACCTCCGCTCCTGATAATCCTGAAGAACCAGAAAAGCTCCAGTCTCAGGATGTCAGCTTCTGCGAATCCCTCTTCCTGGAACATTCTTCCCCCAGCATCCTCCTGGCTTGTTCCTTTTGCCTGGAACGTCCTTCCTCCAGCATCCTCCCGGCTTGTTCCCTCTGCCTGGAACGTCCTTCCCCCAGAAACCTCCTGGCTTGTTCCCTCTGCCTGAAACGTCCTTCCCCCAGCATCCTCCTGGTTTGTTCCTTCTGCCTGGAACATTCTTCTCCCAGCATCCTTCTGGCTTGTTTCCTCTGCCCTTTTAGAGCAAGACTTACATATTATCTTCTCATTGAGCCTTTTCCTAACCAAACTTTTTAAAACTGTAAATCTCTTCCCATCTATGAGCACTCTCTATTCCCTTCCTTACTTAATTTTCATTGTAAGCACTTATCAAAATCTAATATGCTATATGTTTTACTTATTTTTTACCTACACGTAAGCTTCTAAAGGGCAGGGAAGTTTGTCTTTTTTGTTTTCTGCTGTATTACCAGTCCTAGTATGGTGTCTGTCACATAAGAGGTGCTCTCGAGATACTTTTTGAATACATGAATGATACAAATATATATGAAGTAAACAATATAGTGGTAACATTATACATTTAGTTGTCTTTTTGCATATGTTAGTTATTTTTAAGACTGTTGTTAACAATATTAATACCTCAATTTTACAACATTTTGTACTTTTCCCGTAGCTTCCACATATTTTACTTTATTGCTTCTGTGAGTTATCTACGGCTGTATGAGTTATCTATCGATGTATAATAAATTAGGGCAAAACTTAGTGGCTTTTATTACTGCATAATAAATCACTCCAAAATTATAGCAGTTAAAAATAAAAAACATTTATTATCTCCCTTTCTGTGCATCAGGAATCTGCGTGCAGGTTAGCTGGATGCCTCTGGCTGGCATTTGATGAGGCTGCAGTCAAGCTGTGGGCTGCGTCTGCAGTCATCTCAAAGCTTGTCTAAAACTCGTTGCCGTCAAGCTGATTCCGACTCATAGCGACCCTATAGGACAGAGTAGAACTGCCCCATAGTGTTTCCAAGGAGCACCTGGTGGATTCGAAATACCGACCTTTTAGTTAGCAGCCATAGCTCTTAACCACTGTGCCACCAGGGTTTCCAAGGCTTGTCTAGGGCTGGAGAATCTACTTTTAGGTTCACTTGTATAGTTGCTGGCAGGCCTCAGTCCCTCACTGTGTGACCTCTCCATAAGCTGCCAGCATGTCTTGATCACATGGCAGCTGGTGACTTGAGACAGAGCGAGCCAGAGAGGTTTCCCAAGACAGAAGCCACCATCTTTTGATAACTTAATCTCAGAAATAACATCTCATCATTTCTGCTATGCTGTATTCTTTAGAAATTATGCAGTCAACCCAGCCGGCATTCAAGAGAACAGGATTACATAGGGCGTGAGTATCGGGGTGGAGGGGTGCCAATTTAGAGTCTGCTCGAATTATTGGTCATTTTTAGACATGAAAGCTGAAACCTAGGAACCTCAAATTTTCCAGGTTACGAAGTTAAAAGTAAGAACAATTCTGATTCCCTGCTCAGCATCCTTTCAAGATTACTAATAAATTTAAATGATATAATAATTATTTTTATAATAATAGAAAGTAATGATAAAAAAGTCGAGATACATTTTCGCCTTGCTATGTACTGACAAGGAGCCCTGGTGGTACAGTGGTTAAGTGCTCAGCTGCTAGCTGAAAGGTCAGTGGTTGGAACCCACCAGTGACTCCGTGCGAGAAAAGACCTGGCAATCTGTTCCCGTGAGTACAGCCCAGGAAACCCTATGGGGCAGTTCTACTCTGTCTATTGGGTGGACTTGACAGTGCCCAGTGACAACATGTGACAGACACAATTTAAGAGCTTTACAGATGTCATCATATTTAATATTTAAAGCAAACCTATAAGTTAAGCACTCTTACTGGATAGTACAGATGAGGAGAATGAGGAACAGAGACTTAGAGTAACTGTCTCAGGGTCACACAGCTAATAAATGGCAGAACTGGCATTGAATCCAGCAGCCTGGCTAAAGAGGCTAGCCTCTTAACCAATACTCTGTACTGCGTGCCTCTTAAACACATAAAAACAAAAACACTTGGCTTTCTTCAACTCATCAAAATTCATTTTCTAAGCTTAATTTTTAAACTTAAAAAAGACAAGAGATTTTCAGTGTTATTTTAAAACTTGTCTAGGGAGGAAATGTTCAATGGGTAAAAATACCTCAGACAAAAAACCATTCCCATTGTGTGTATCCATCTGCAGTAAGAAGACAACAAACGTGTGTCCATGGATATCCTGTATGGATAGAATGTCTTCTTGCTGACTATGATATTTTCACATGACTATTAAGTCCCTCTTCCAAAGGAATAAGAAAGCCACACAAAGAAAATGCCCTTCAGTGTATGGGAAATACCTGCTCTTCCTCTCTTGCTTCTTTCTAGCTTATAAAAGTTCTTCCTTCCAAATGGCAATAAGTCACTTTAGCAAATGCATTTTCTAAAAGATGATTGCTCTTCTTGAGTAGTGATACACTTAAAGCAGGCATTCAGTAATCCCCAGAAATGCATTGCCTGGAGTGCCTTATTGCTTAATTAGAGGTGGCACTGGGCCACTTCTTCTTAGCCTTGAACCCATGCAAGAACGCTGAAAGGGAGTGCAGGTATTAGAAGTGCTATTTTAGAGGGATATAAAATAATGGCACAGTGCCAGCCTGCAGAAAACAATGTCAAACACCTCTGCTACCACAAAAAAAAAGTCAAAATGCCTGGCTTTATTGTAGCCAGAGATTAAATCCAGCATTGTGCCCATGGCCAGGGTTTAAATATGATCTCTGTTGTTCTAGAAGACTTTACAGTCCTCACTCACAGGACTACAGACCATAAAAGCACCCAGTAATTTGGAAGATACCACAAAACTTAATTGTAGGAGTCTAGAAGCTGTATGTGGAAGAATTTTAAATCAAGATCACAGACTAGCCAATTATAACAATAAACATAACTTCCCCCAAAAGTATTCATTGAACAGAAGGAGGAAGTCATCATTATAATTATGTAGACATGTTCATTTACTTCCTTGAACAGCCTGTCATCTTTTTTTTTAAAATAGTACTACATTTTATCAAAGAACAAATGGCTATTCCACACCAACTGCATGATAAAATTCTGTGGCTCCAGCTGATGCCCGCCCCAGCTCCCACATCTGCTCAAGAGGCTTCTAGAGAAGTTTTGCAAGCATTAGCAACACTTCACAACGTACAGCAAGTTTTACTTCTCATAAACCCTACATTAGTAACTTCCTATTTCATTATTGAGACAGTCTGTCTGGAGATCCCAGCACCCCATTAACTAAGGCCTTTGTTCTTTCTTCTACTTTTCCTTCTCCATTTCTTTTTGTAGCGGAGTTTCCTCCTGATAATCTCAATACCTTTCAGAACTGACATGTAAAACACAATATGCCAAATTCAGTTAAAAATATATGCTCAGTAATGCTGTTACATTGGTAGCTTTTCATGTACCAAAGTAGCCTGTTAAGCCAGTTCTTCTTAGTCACTTCAACAAAAATAGACATTCAAACGAAAAAATGCATTTACTTCCACCACATCAACCAAAAACCACATATCTCACAACAGAATTCATCCTCAGGTGCTCGCACTCTGTTCGCAAAACTGGCAAACATTTTGGAACTAATAGAATTTTTTAAGATATGATTAAATGTATTTCAGTCTGCTACAGAGAAAGTTTCATTAGTTTGCATCACCTTTTAAAAATGGAAGAGAGAGACAAGAAAAAAAAAAAAGGTCCGTGTGTTTGAGGAGTCTGTGTCAGTCTCCATGGAGGAAATCTGAAAGAGAAGAGAATTTCCTTCCAAGTTCCAACTGAGTTCTTTGTGGTATCGTGTTTTGGAATTCAGCTTCAAGTTCCGAATTCCGTGTTCACAATGGTTATATATTCGAAAATATGGCAAACCTCCACAAGCATTTCTGTTTTTCTTTAAACAGTATATATTTCTCCACCATGCTGATCTGGGAAAACAATTGACATCAGTCTTGACAGTGTTAGAGTGGTGGGTTACAAAGAGTCTCCTGGTGGAGGGGAGTGAAGAGCAGATGATGCCACAGGCTGAGTTACCTCATAACTAGTATCTGCCCACAAGGATTGGAGTCAGATTTATGTGCTGAGAAAGCAAAGAATCACTGATGTTCCAGGCAAGTGTTCCAAAGCTCCGATTTTACTGGATCATATCAAATGAGGGAGAAGAAACAGATGTATCTTCCCAACTGGGAAAAAGAAAAAAAAAAGAAAAGACTGGGTAATAGTTCAGAAAGAAACTTATATGTGATGCAAATGTGCCTGCTTACACTATGATGTCTTTTTTTTTTCCCACATGTATCTAGAATATGCGATTTATTTCAACGTTTATAGACTGTTCGATATTCTATCAGCTTGGGAAAAAATGACTGGTCCTATAAATGTCATGATGGAATAGAAATATAACTTGTTTGTTTAGATAACTTTTTGTTTATCTCCTTGAGTTATTCTGATACAGGCAGTGACTCATACCACTCTCTCTTCCCTTGATCCAAATCATGGAGTCAGGAATGACTCTTAGGTTGTATATCTTTTTCTTCTTTATTTAGCACAAAATACTACTTCCTCCCTTTGGCAGTTTCTTTACAATCTCCTAATTTTGCAGATGCTTTAGATTTTGAGAGCTTTCAAATGCTTTGGGAATTAGTATTTTTCCATGGACTAAGTCTTCTGAGAACTTATAGTATGTGAGAAAGCACCGTTATTACTCCTTATTGGTAGATACAAATTCAAGGCTTACCATTGACTTGCTAAACAAAAATTTTTACTTTTAAGATCAAAGCCAAAGACACCCACCAATATAAAATGGCAATACTGTACCTTAGCCCCTGACCCAGACAGTCCCTGACCTACCGCTTGGTTTGAAACCAGAGGACTGCGTGAATCTCATTTTCCCCCATTCAGCAAAGTTTGTATGGAACTTCCCTCAGTGTTCATGTTAACCACACAACCTACAAGTTTGGAGGAGATTGTATGCAACTCTAGGTATTAAGAGAAAATTTTAAAATACCTTTCTATTATACTGTAAATCTAATCATCTCTTACTCCTACTAATTCCATAGCCTATGTATACATAATTTCCTTTTTACTTTTCTCCCCTCTTTCATTCTTTCTTTACTCTCTTCCTTCTCTCTCTTTTTCTTTCTCTTTTTCCATTTTATTTTTAGTAAGTTCTTGTGCAGACAAGGAGTCCCTGGGTGGTGCACATGATTAACATGCTAGACTATTAACCTAAAGGTTGGAGGTTCAAGTTCACCCAGAGGCAGCTTGGAAGAAAGTTCTAGGGATCTATTTCCAAAAATAAAGACATTAAAAACCCTATAGAGCACAGTTCTATTCTGACCCACATGGAGTCGCCATGAGTCAGAGTGGACTTGAGGGCAATTGGTCCTGCACACAAGCTGCTCCAGAGATCACCTGACTCTCTGGGCCCCTTATGACTTATGCCCTGGCAGCTGGAAAAGTACTGATGAGATGAAAAGGAGGCTGGACATTATTTGCATTCTCCCTTGATTGATTGGGGTTATGGGGTTGCTTACATGCTCTTTACTTATTCAACATCCAGAAAATCAACCACTATTAAAAGACATGTTCAATTAGATGTCAATGAAGTAAGTGGAATTCACACAGCCATAAACTTAAATTGGCAACCCTAACGCAGGCCCCTTCTGCCTTAAATTTTTTAAATGATTTAGGCAACTATTTTGTGCAGGCAGTTATACGTCAGTACACGTTCTGTCTTACATTACTACTTCAAGATGAAAATAAGCATGGGATTTTTTTTCCAGAGTAGCCATAAATTTGTGCCTTTTTTTTTTTCCCCCTAAGAGGTTTATGGAAAAAAAAAAGTCTTAACCTCCTGATTTATTTATTTCTTTTCATTCTCTCACAATTAAAAACTGATCGCTTGTTGTCTTTATTTTTGTACTAACACCACGTCCTCACCACATTTTTGCAGCTATACTAACAGTTTGAGATGTTTCATCCAAAAGAACATAAATGAAGTACGTTCGTTTTTTTCTTTCTTCTTCTTTCATGTGTGCTACTGGATTTCTAGATGCCACTGGGAACCAGAAACAGATGTGCTGAAATATATTCAGTTTAGGAGGAAAAAAAAAAAAAAAAAACTATTCCCATCAATCCTTTAGTTTTTCTCAAATGACATAAATTTAGGAAATCTTGCTATTAATTTTCAAAATTGTGATTTTAAACATTAAAGAAACTCAGGTGTGTGTTTTCTATTATACCTTTTTTTGTTGTTATTTGGTGCCGTCCAAGTCAATATCGACTCATAACGACCCCATGTGACTGAGTAGAACTGTTCCATACAGTTTTCTAGGCTGTAATCTTTATGGGAGCAGATCGCCAAGTCTTTTCTCCCACGGAGCCACTGGGTGCATTTGAACCGCCAGCTTTTGGGTTAGCAGTCTAATCCTTACCCTTTGTGCCACCAGCACCCCTTCTATTATACCTAGAAGACTTAATTATCATAAAACATTTGATCAACTTCACAATTCATTTACTAAATACAAATTACTTATCGTTTTTCTTTACGTAGTTATTGCCAGTTTGAGATACTTACCATTAGTAAAATGGTAGCAGAAATGGCTTTGTAATCCCTGGATGGTGCAAACGGTTAGGTGCTTGGCTACTAACCCAAAGCTTGGTGATTTGAACCTACTCAGAGGTGCCTGGGAAGAAATACCTGGCAATCTGCTTCAGAAAGGTCACACCCTTGAAAACCCTATGGATCACAGTTCTACTCTGCAACGCATGGGATTGCCATGATTCTGAATATTTGTTTTTTAGCACAAAATGAAAACGTAGGGCTTCCTGTGCAAAAATTGTTAAGAATTTCAAGACAGTGACAGCAAAGCATTAGAACCAAGTTCAGGGTCCTTTTGAGCACAGGACCTCATGCAAATGCACAGGTTGACGTCCATGGAATCTATAATTACATTTCTGGCCACTAATCTGTGCTAGAGATGTGCAAACGTCAAAAAGCTTGGAGCTTTTATTTTTATTTCCATGTATTATTAAGTGGATGGATGTTTCCACTTAGTTTTCCACTAGAAAACTAAGATACATTTCTTGAATCTTGAGATTTCAGCCAAATTGGTAAAAAATCTCAGTCACATCATTCTAAGATGGAAGAGTTCCAATGCTCTGTGGGAATATACTGGGCGTGAGGGTGGGACGGGGCGGAGGGGCAAGTAAAGCCTTCAGATTTGGGATTCATTCATTGCATTTGGAATGCTTCCCCCATCCCTAAGTTAGCATGAATTGGTTTGGGTGACATACAGCTTCTTTTCTGAAGGGGCACAAAATAAGATTCACATCAAAAGAACCTCAACTTTCACCAATAAGTCATCCATTTGTTCATTTACTCAGTCTTGAAGCCATCAGTCTGTATTTGTACGGCCCCTGTGTAGCACCTTCGTAAAGAAGGTGGTCCAGAAGACAAGAAGAGGAGATAGTCCCTAAGGTAGATGCTGCCATCTAGAGAGGGAGAGACTATACTGAGAGTGGTAATATCACATAGATAATTCAAGCAAAATTGCAAGCTCTCAGACAATGACTGAAAAATCATTCAAGGAAAGATCATGCTTTTTAAGAAATCAGCATTTCAGAAAAAGGAGCCATAAAAAGTTCACTTAACTTGAAATGACAGGCTATTCTGTTACTAATTTTGTATAACAGGGAGCCTATCAAGAGTTTTTTTTTTTTTTTTAAGCTGGAAATTTTAAAGATGATTTTACCAGGGCAGTGTCGAGTGACTGCGTGACAGTTACTGGTTTTACCTGCGCAGAAGTAAATGAGAGTATAGCTTTGTTTCTAATTTATCTTGTTTCAACAAACAATCAAAAAAAGTCAGAAGAAGGTTGAATCATCAGTAGTACAATTGTCAGTTTACACCATTTTCATGGTACAGTACAAAGACATTCTGCTTGCTCTTTACGTGGCTTTAAAAGAACAAGGATCGCAAAATTCAGACAGAGAGGCGAGCACAAAGGAACCACTAAAAATACCTGGAAAACCAAGGGAAAAGGCAGGGATCTAGCTTGTCTCCATATATTACACATCCAGACATTTCAACGACTCACCTTCTAAGAATGAATAGTGCGTACTGAGATGGCAGTAGCTAATACATTTGGTTAGGTACGACCCACAACAGTTTTAGTAACTCTTACTTGAGTATATATCACATAGATTACTGGAAAACAATTAAATTCTTGTCTGAGAAATATCCTAAATCATTGCAAAATCAAGCCTGAACTGAAGTAGATTTGACAATTCTCCTTTCAGCTGTTCAGTATTTGTCTTTGTGCGAAGTTCTGAAATGTAATATGGTATTGTGAGTCTCAAATACAGACTTCTGAGATTTCTTTGTACATGCACAGCTGTGGAACTGTGTTGTTGTGGTTAGTTGCCGCAGAGTCAGCCCCTGACTCATGGTGACCCCATGCACATCTGAACGAAACACTGCCTGGTCCTGCGTCACCTTCCTGATCAGTAGCAGATCTGACCATTGTGATCCATAGGGTTTTCATTGGCTGGTTTTCGGAAGTAGATTGCCAGGCATTCTTCCTAGTCTGCCTGAGTCTGAAAGCTCTGTTGAAATTATATTATACACATATTTAGAATATTTAAAATTATAAAAATAATGTATAAATATAAGCCTGCTATTTAAATTTGTTTAAGTGGAAGGTATTATGCCTCTGCTTATCTAATAACAAGAATAGCTATAATTAATCTAACAAGGTTATAAGCATTATTCATTCATTCAGCAAATATGCATTAAGTACCTACTACATGGAGTCCAAATGGAGCCCTGGTGGTGTAGTGGTTAAGAGATTGGCTACTAACCAAAAAGTCAGCAGTTCGAATTCACCAGCTGCTCCTTGGAAACCCTGTGGGGCAGTTCTACTCTGTCCTATAGGGTTGCTATGAGTCAAAATTGACTCAATGGCAATGAGTTTGGTGTTTTGTTTTGTTTCGTTTTTTTAATATGGAGTGCCGCAGTCCCTGGGTGGTACAGTTATGGTTAACATGCTTGGCTAGTTGCAGCAATGAACAAACACAGGTGCACAGCTCGATATAAAACTTACAAGATCCCATAAGTGGTATTTTTTTTCCACTTTACAGAAATTTGCCCAAGATCTTACTGCTTGCAAGTGGGGAAGCCAGATTTTTATTTCAGACTCTGCTTAATTATAAATAATATACTTTATGTCACATTGTGCTGCCTCCCAGACATGACCCCTTCCAGCTCTGATGGAAGTTTTAAGAAAGAAGTTTTGATTTTCAATAATTTGTGAAGTTGTGGCAGGTGAATATCTGTGGATCTTGGAAAATGTATTATGGTCAGGTGAAAACATTTAAATCCTACAGAGTTAGTATTGGAGTTCTCTGTGCCCCAAGAAGACTGGGAACCAGAAAGGGCAAGTGATGAGGAAAGGTGGAAGAAAATGTAACATGCGGACTCACTATTTTAAAATAAATAAGTAAATAAATAAATGCTTGCCAATGTCATAATTTGAATAAGGTGTGCCCCTAATACATAGGATAGAATAAACTTCTCATTTCACAGTGATTTATCATGCATGGATTTCAGAAAGGATACATCCACTTTAGGCAGACAAGATAAAACAGAATGCTTTGTCATGATGGTTTCTATTCGAATCTTATTCTTTGAGTTATTTATCTGAAGAATGTAATATTAGTTAGCTTTCTTAAAAGATCACCATGTGGAGAATGAAGAACACCACAGGCACAAGAAAAGCATTAGCCCAAGAGACAGAAAGGGCCACATAAACGAGAGACTACCACAGCCTGAGACCAGAAGAACTAGATGGTGCCCGGCTACCACAAATGACCACCCTGACGGAGAACACAACAGAGAGTCCCTGTTGGAGCAGGAGAAAAGTGCAGTGCAGAACTCAAATTCTAGTGAAAAGACCAGACTTAATGGTCTGACTGAGACTGGAGGAACCCCAGAGAGCATGGCCCCCGGACTCTCTGTTAGCCCAGAACTAAAACCATTCCCAAGGCCAACTCATCAGACAAAGATTAGACTGGACTATGAAACATAAAATGATTCTTGTGAAGAGTGTGCGTCTTAGCTCAAGTAGATACATGAGACTAAATGGGCAGCTTCTGTCTGGAGGTGAGATGAGAAGGCAGAGAGGGTTAGAAGCTGGCTGAACGGACACGGGAAATCAGGGGCGGAAAGGAGGAGTGTGCTGTCACAGTATAGGGAGAGCAGTTAGGGTCACATAACAATGTATGTATAAATTTTTGTATGAGAGACTAACTTGAATTGTAAACTTTCACTTAAAGTGCAATAAAATAAAATTAAAAAAAAAAAAAAGATCACCATGTGGGAAAATGGGCTTTTACTAAAAAGAAAGTGTTAAAGGACTTTTTTTTAAAATCTAATTCATTTTCTCTATGTGGTATAGATTCTCTCCAGTCTCTCTCTCTCTCTCTCACACACAAATATGTTCTTCCCCATAACTGTAATCAGCATATAAATAAGAAATGCTATCCCTAAGGTCTAATATGAAATTAACATTTGTTTTGGAAAAAACATGAACTTGTCACAGATTAAAGTTCTCCAACCAAAACATCATCAAAGAATCAAAGACACTAAGTTAAAAACTTTGCTGTCCAAAGACCACAGTTCTTATTTTTATTATTATTATATAACAGTAAGCTATCTATCTATCTATCTATCTATCTATATTCTGAAAACAGCGTTCAGAATTTTCGTATTCTTAATAATCTTATCTTAGGAATTTAGCACCAAGATTCATGTGTACCAGGCAATTTCTTCCAAAACAATTCTGTATTAGAAGTTTAACAATTTGAAACGAAATGTATTGGTATTCCCTATTAAAGTAACTAAGGCGCCCTGGTGGTGCAAGAGTTAAGTGCTGGGCTGCTAACTGAAAGGTTGGCAGTTTGAACCGTCCTAGTGGCTCGCAAGAGAAAGACCTGATGTTCTGCTTCTGTAAAAACTACAGCCTAGGAAACCCCATGGGGCAGTTCTACTCCATCACATGGGGTCACTATGAGTCAAAAATATACTCAACAGCACACAACAACAGCATTCATGTAACTGTAAAATTGCAAAATACTACAAAGACTCCATGCCAGAGACTTCAAAAATTAGACACCCATGTGGCACTCCATAAAAAGCTATTACATCAACACGTCAATATCTGCCCGTAGTTGCCCACCATGTATGCCTACTATTGACATCTACCTGGTCTTACATGAACCCAAGGAAGGCTGACATCAATTCAATGCTAATTTCCTTATAGACAATCCACAACTAAATTCGTATTTTCTTTTTCAATATCCCTTTGTTATTTCCATTTACTAATTCTACACATATTGATGTAGGCCCGGAATACGAAAGCCTAAACTAAATTATACCAGATGAAGATAAACTTGAATTTCAACTTAATTGAGAGGATATTCTCCAACATTGTTTTGACACATCTTTAAAAATCACCAGGATTAACATTATATAATAATTTTTAATCCAAGTTAAAAGGGCTAAATAAAATTATGGAAGCTGATAGATTTTTCTGAACCCATACACACAGATGAAGCATCTACTACCATGATCCTCTTTCTCCTGATCCTTAACTCGTGCTCAAAACAACACTATAAGGAAGAATGGTAAAATGATTCAGAATACATGCACAGGAATTTTATTTCCTGGGTTCAAATCCTGGTTCTGCCATTTATTAATTATGTCACGTTGGACAAGATACTTTACTTTTCTTGCTTCGGTTTCACTTGTAAAATAGAAATCATAATATACTAACCTGTGAGGAGTCATAAAGGATACAAGTGTTTGGCACGGATTAAGCACTTAATAAATATCATATATTATTGTTAGTGCCCAGCTCAAAATTAAAGAAACGAAGGGTTATACATATAATAAGTTGTAAGGTCAGATTCTAATTCTCTGCTAAATCTTGGTTTATTGGAGGGAAAAAAAGGAAACCATCTATATAACACTTAATCATTGGAAGGTTATGAGTATTAAGATTATATCCGTGGCATAGTTTAAATAGAAGGCATTATGTCTCAAAATTTCTAACAGTTGTTGCCTCTACTTAGCATTATAATAAATGATTATTGGGAAAGAAGAGTAATGAAATTTCAAACTCAAGGCATCTTTCTACATGCAGACAGTCAAGCACACAAGGACAATTTTTGGTGGTAACTCCTCGTATATTTTAAAGTTTCTTCTTCTCATTGTGAAAACACAGGCGTTTTCGTCCAAAGCCAATTTTATGGTAAATAACAACAGTCCAATGAAGAGTTTCAGTTTGATCTGTAAAACACGGGTTGGTTAGTATTCAAATGAAATCTTAACAACAATCTCCTCAGCTACAAGGCATTCAGGTTTCGATCGTGAAAATTCAATGCCTTCCCACATATTTTGCGGAGTTTAGCGTAAACCAAATAGATTTTAAACCTTCAGTAGCTTTCCTAACCAGCAAAATATTTTCACTTAAATATTATTGATTAAAATAAAAAATATTAGAAAGATTCTAGGGTGAAAGGTTAAAGAAAGTTAATAGGGACATACTACTATAAACAGAGTTGTCCAACCTTTTACAAAGCAAAGCAAATTTAGGGGCTAATTCATAATGTTATTTTCTCTGAGAGTAACCAATGGTTTGCTTTGCTTGTTTATGTGCTATGTGTTTGTTTATTTTCCACCTATCATGATTTTGCCCTCCTCCCAATGATAAACTTTGCATTCTGCTAATAGTATCAGCTACAAAAAATTAACCAAGCTAACTTTTATGGGCTTGTTTTCTTGGACTGCAAACAAGATGAGATGCACCCCTGACCTCCTCGACCGTGAGTCCCGTCATATGGCTCAAGCGATTGAAATCTATGGAAAGGTCTGTTGTCAAAGCATTGTTTAAAAACCAAATGGGAAAATATTTATCACCTGCTATGAAGAATAGTGAGTTATTCTATTGCTGAAGATCTGGGCTGACATTAAGCGTTCAGTTTTTTTTAAGCTTTGTTACGGTGATTTTTATAGTTATCTACAATTAAAATACTTTTTAGAGTTTCAGTAAGGTTTTCTTTTATTTTATTTTTCCCTGTGCTTCGCGTTTTTACCAAAAGTCCTTTTAAAGAAAAAGTAAATAAGCTTTTCTATATTCAAGACGTCTATCTGGGCTGAGAGGTTATGCGGAGGGATGAAAGAAAGCAGATACACTATCCCAACTCCAAAATCAGTCAAACTGAGATAGAAAGTAGCAACAGGAAATTAATACCAGGTTTTAAAAGAAAAGAAAAATGCTAATATAATGAATCAAACGTTAGTTCGATGCCACATACAGATGAGCCTCTCTCTTAGGAAGTTCTGGCCATTTCCATAACACCTAAGTGGCCTTATCAGAGCTGATGCTCTTTCTAAAATCCCAGCCTGGCATCATAATCGGCTTATTTACAGGATTTGGCTTAATAAAAGTTGAGACTTGCAAAAACCCAACATATTTCTGTTTTGTGTCTGCCGAAAGTAATGAAATTTCTTCCAATTAATAAATTTCACTCAAAAAGACAAACTTGGCCATTTTTCAATGTTGCCTTTTGTTTACATACAAGAACTTGTATTATTCTGTAGCTAACACCAAGACATGACTTTCTTTCAAGTCAAAAATTCAGTTATAATAGTTGGAAGCTTGAATAATGTTAACATTTATCTGACTGGCCATGAAGACACAGACTAAATCAGCTCTAAGATACGGTCGTTCCAACAGAAGGGAACATGCCAAAATCTGCCTTTCTGTGGTTGTCACTTGCCCTTAAATCTATTCCAGCATGTGGGGACCGCATGTGTTACAGAGCAGAACTCTCCATAGGGTTTTCTCGGTTGTAATCAATGGAAGCAAACTGCCAGGACTTTTCTTCCATGTTATCCCTGGGTAGGTTCAAACCACCAATCTTTAGGTTAGCAGTAGAACACAAACCATTTGTGCCACCTAAAAAAAAGAACAGTTGCCATCAAGTCGATTCCGACTCATAGCAACCTCAAAGGACAGAGTAGAACTGCCCCATAGGGTTTCCAAGGAGCAACTGGTGGATTCGAACTGCTGACCTTTTTGGTTAGCAGCTGAGCTCTTAACTGTGCCAACAGGACTCCTAGGGACCTCAAAACTTTCCTTACCCCGTCGCTGGAAAGTCGATTCTGACTCATAACGACCCTATAAGGCGGAGTAGAACTGCCCCATAGGGTTTCCAAGGCTGAAATCTTTACAGAAGGTGGTTGACACATCTTTCTCCCATGGAGCAGCTGGTAGGTTCCAACCACCGACCTTTCAGTTAGCAGCTGAGTGCTCACCCACGGCTCCACCCAGGCTCCTAAAATTCTCCTTAGATATCTGTTGATCTACTAATTTTCTATATTCAACACTGGCCACTGAGAATATCTGGTAAACACAGTGTGATAAATTCCACTGTAACTTTGGGAGCAAATGGTAAAAATGGGATTAACAAAAAGAGAAACCAACCAGTCTTTTAGGAAACTCCAATATTGGAAAAGAACGTGATGATGTTGACTTAAAATGCTTCACAGAAAGTTTGCTGGTCTAAGGTCTAACTAGACTAAAACTAACCTAGTAATTCGACAACATTGTTAAATCATTAGTAAATTCCGTGGGTGAACCTCATGACTTGAACTATAAGAGCAGCCTCTTAGGAATTCACTGGCAGGCAAAGCATATATATACCTGTACGTCTTCAACACAAGCTTATTAAGATCTACAGTTATGTTTTCAAATATGCTACCTCAAATCCCTTGAGGGCCAAGGCTGAGGCCAGATGTGCTATTTTATCTGTATTCTACCCCTTCTCTGTCCGCTTGCTAACATTTCACTAAATGCAGTATACGGTTCAGTATGCAGTAACTGCCAGAGAGTTATTGACTAACAGACCCCATACATCCCTCTATATGTATTAGATGGTGTCCTGAAATGCAGATTTCTCACATATTAAAAATGTACATCAAATCAAGTTAAAAGAGAACAAAGAAAAACGTAAAACAAATTTTATGTCCTTTCACTTTATTTGTCTGCTATTGAAAGCAAAATAAACTCCGTCATGCATATTATACGTAGAACACAAACTTTTCTAACCGTGGAAATGAGAGCTGCTTTCAGTTCTGGGAAGTAACTAAACATAGGTTACCAAATAAAACTGGTCTCTTTTTTCAGCACTTCATCAAACATAGCACTTGAAATTACTTAGAAAAGCATTGTGGTAATATGTTGTCCCCAAATATTGCCAGTTAGAAAACACATTTTATCATCAGAAAAGCCTTCATTTTCCCAGCCCTCCTTTATCATTAAAAAATATTTTTGTAGTTTTATGTATTTTTCCAGAGAGCAATGAATAGGTTAGATCAGCCACCGACTTTATCCACTGACATACAGACTGACTGATGGAAACTTCTAACAGCCTTAAGACTTTAAGCCTTGGTACAAGGGTTTACATCAGACCCTTCACAGGAAAGGAAAGCCATTTAATCCCAGAAACTGGCTGAACTTCCTACAATACAAACCAGAGATCTTGTGTATTTTAGTAATTCCAAAAAACCAGCAGAATAATGCTTTTATATCTCTGTGTGTTCAATTTCCTTCTTTTTTCCTGTTCTAATTGTGAGTCGGGAAGGGTAAGTGCTTAAGATTGAGCTTCAGGTGGCAACCCCAATCTCCCTCTGTACCATACGTCATTCTTCCTATTAAGCGGGACTGCTTGCTTGGGTGCCTGAGAATAATTGCTACCACTTCATTCTGAAATGACATGCGGAGTTTAAAACAATAGGAAAAAAAAAGAGAATGCCAAGAGACACTGTGCTGATCCTCCTAAAAGGAAATTCAAAGCTTTCAGAACTTAAATAAAAAGTCACTGGAGTCATTTGCCCATGTGCTTTTTATTAAATTACTGAATTTTTTTTTTATTTCTGTGCATTTTTTAATTCTCATCTCCAATGTATATTTTCTATGTATTTGTACGGAATGAGAAAAAACTCCCCAGTGATTGCATACCGAAGCACAGAGCCTCCTGTTCTCTGAGATTGATGGATGTTTATGAGGAAATCCAGCATGCAATTTTCAAAACCTGCAGGTTCATTGTAAGTTAAACCATGTGGCCTCCACTCAAATCATTCCTTCCTTTTTCGAAATCACTCATCAGAGCTCCCAATTGCCTTCTTCCCTCGATGCTGTCTGCACTGACCTGCTCAAGCCATGCCCCAGCTCTGCACGGGTGGAGCCCACTGTGGGCGGGAGGCACCAGGCATCTAGGTGACGCCTTTTGTCACTGAGGCACCACTACAATGTCTTCCCATCATGCTTTATGTGGTTGCCTTTTATTCTTTTTATTTCGGATACAAACTTTATAAATAAAAAGGGAAACGAACTTCAATAAGAAGCATAGCACAGTGTTTTAAGTGTACATCAAAATCACGTGGAGGGCTTGACAAAAATACAGATTCCTGGCCCTCGTCTAGATCTTCAGCCAGAACATTGATGGGCACATAAGAATTTGCATTTTAAATTTGAGGACTTCCTACAAGGACACTGAGATTATTTTTATGCCATTGCAAGAGTAACAAAAACACTCTTAGAAGGCAGTGATTCTTTCATAACAAAACACATATATTTTGGAAGTATGTCTTACTGAACTGATAAATTAGATACTGGAATAGCCAGCCTCAAGCAGCTGTTAACACCTTGAGTTCTATACCACGTGTCTTCAGGAATTCTGTTTAAAAAGGAAAAAACTTAATAGAAAATACAGCTTTTATTTCACCACCTGATTTTTAAATAAAATCATGTAGCATGCTCTAAAGTCAGAGGGTCGTATGTCACCGTTTGACAATCAATCCAATGGAACAAAGATCTGCCACCTGAACTCTCAAACAAAAGAAATAAAAATATAACTTCTGTGAAGAATCTGCTGTCCGTTTTTAAAGCTTTTTGTTGGTTCATTTTCACTCAGCCTAGGCCTCATTTACCTCGGGATTTGCACAGGATCCTGCTGGAGTGCCTCAGAATTGTTAAGTGACAATCTAAAAGCCGATTTAGGATTAGTCAGCTTAACCAGGTGAGCGGGGGTTTCACATTGATGGGGCAAAGAACTAGGCAGCTCTGTCAGGAAGTTCATATTGTGAGGCTTTATCAGTGTCCTGAGAGGGGTGCACTCGAATGGGTGCTGACGAGCTCCCAGTCATCAGGGTGGGATTAACTGCGGCTCAAGGACGCTCGCTAACGCCTGGCTCCCCGAGCCCTATGCCCGCGAAGGGGCAAGTACAACAGGAGCAGTATAAATATTGGAGGAGACTCTTCTATGCATTAATTAGCACTTTTTAGGGGAGCTTGTTATTGGATATTATGAGGTAATCACTCCAAAATCACTTTGAAGAAGTGCACAGATTCAGAAGTGTCAGAGCAGAAATCAGGAAGATGTCTAATACACAGGAACAGCTAGGACACCCTGCCTTGCATACTAGTTCTTAGACGCCAGAATTACTGAACTCGTCCATCCTGAGACAGCAATATTGTCCTTAAAGGTATGGTTCAGAGTAACAGGTTTTCTCTGGAAACTGCTTCAAGGCCACAGGGATGGGTTTTTTGAAAGAGTGAGAAGTTATCACAGGTGTTTACACTTTTGTAGATAACACAAATTTCACAGACGAGAAGCATATGTGAAACAGCATGCACAAAGGCAAGGAGGCAGAAAAGGTATTAAAAGGGTAAATAGTAGACCAACATCTGTTTGCTAAAGTAATAAGGCTCTAGACTCCAGAGTCTTGCTACCTCTTAGATGTGGTGAAGGGATCAGCAGCATCAGCATCTCTTGGGAGCTTGTGAGGAATGCAGTGCCTGGGGGCCTCACCCTAAACCCAAAACCAAACCTGTTTCCGTGGAGTCCATTCCAACTCACAGCGACCCTACAGGACAGGGTAGAACTGCCCACAGGGTTTCCAAGGAGCAGCTGGTGGATTTGAACTGTCGACCTTTTGGTTAACAGCCGAGTTCTTAACCACTGTGCCGCCAGGGCTCCTAGACCTACTAAATCAGAATTCACATTTTTACTAGATCCCCAGGTGACTCATATGCACACGAAAGCTTGAGATGTTTAGCTCTAGAAAACTACAGCAGGTACTACAGCAGATGAGCCTGACAAACAGATCCAGACCAAACTGATAGGGGCCTCAATCTCCAGAACATGTTTTTAGTTTGTTGATGAAGGCAGGTAAAGGAAGAGTTTGAGCAGGGAAGTTATTTTAGAAAGAGCTGTATGATATCGTGTATCCTTGGGGAGTGCAGTTAACACACCTGGCTGCTAAGTGAAGTTGGGAAGTTTGAGTCCACTCAGAGGTACCTCAGAGGAAAGGCCTGGCGATCTACTTCCAAAAACTCAGGCATTGAAAACCCAATGGATTACAGTTCTACTCTAACACGCATGGGTTTGCCATGCGTCAGAGTTGACTCCACAGTATCTGGCTTATTTATAATTAAAATGCTACTGTGGCCGTTCACTTGATAGCCCCATATGATAAACCATTTAAGTAGTATTTAAATGCATCATACTTTATATTTTCTTCTACGCTAATTCCTAAAGAGGATCAAGGTTCCTTGCTCCTTGTTTCCAGGAAGCTAAACGGTCCCAGGAGTGCCATTCTCAGGCAACATTGTCTCAAATAGCAACTTAACAGAGGCTCACTCTCCAGATGATGAGGTCCCAAAATGCATGTCAACCTAGCCACCACCTGAAGGGGATTCATGCAGAATTGCGATGAAGTCATGAAAAGCAAGATGGAAAGATGGAAAGGGTGGAGAAAATTTTACAAGAAAGAGAGAGAGATTAAAAAAAAAAAAAAAAGGACCAAGAAATATACAGATGTCCCCTGTTATACAAATTCTGAATATTCAAATTCAGCAACTTGATGAATTCTAATAACGGGATGTTGGTAGTGTCGCAGGACACTGGGGAGAGGAAAGCAGTGGGGAGGGGAATATAACCAGTGCCATTTACGTAGAAGTCCACTGATGGAAAATTGGTAGAATAGCTAGAAAAGAATTTACCCAGACATTCTTCCTCATAATGAACCGTGTGATGGTTTGTTGTTATTGTTACAGAAGTGAATATGGTTCATAATTCAAAAGTCTGAGGTTGCTGAGTTTTGTGTGTATGTGCTTTAGGTGAAAGTTTACAACTCAAGTTAATTTCTCATACAAAAATTTATACACATATTTTTATGTGACATTAGTTGCAACCCCTATAATGTGACCATTCGCTCCTCCTTTCCACCCTGGGTTTCTTATGTCCATTCAACCAGTTTCTGTCCCTTCCTGTCTTCTCATCCTGCCTCCGGACAGAGCTGCCCATTTGGTCTCATGTATCTGATTGACCTAAGAAGCACAGTCTTCACGAGTATTATTTTATGATTTATAGTCCAGTCTAATCCTTGTCTGAAGAGTGGGCTTCGGGAATGGTTTTAGTTCTGGGTTAACAGAGGGTCTGGGGTGAGTTTTTCATCTGTAGCTTCTTTTCCACGGGGCCTTTGGTCCTTTCCCCACGTGTAAATTCTCCCTTAGCTGGAGACAAGAACAGCAGAGGCAGAGCTGCTGCTCTCTTCCAACGTTCCAGCCTTGGGTTTAATCCTTAGATGGCAACAGGTATCAATCATTGTATTGTTTTGTTTTGTTTTTTCCTTTGTAGCCATTAAGATATCTGAAAGAGCCTTTGGAATGGTATTGAATACAGCATTATTAGAAATGGGAGTGATATTTTCAGACAGATATACGTAGATATATTAAAGAGAGGCAATGTGACTATTGATAAAGGACAAGGGTTGTACAATGGATCTGCCTTTAAATCCTGCTTCTACCACATTATAGCTGTGTGGCCTTGGACACATTATGTAATTCCTCCAAACTTCACTTTTCTCATCTCTAAGGGCACAATATCTACTTGCAGGGCTGTTATAAAAAAAGAGATAACATATACAAAAAGATGGTTGGCATATAATGTTGTTGTTGTTAGGTGCCATTGAGTTGGTTCCAACTCATAGTCACCCTATGTACAATAGAACAAAACACTGCCCGGTCCTTCACCATCCTCACGACGGTTGCTATGCTTGAACCCATGGTTGCAGCCACTGCGTCAATCCATCTTGTTGAGGGCCTTCCTCTTTCTCGCTGACCCTCTAGTTTACCAAGCATGATGTCCTTCTCCAGGGACTGATCCCTCCTGTTAACATGTCCAAAGTATGTGAGATGTAGTCTTGCCATCCTTGCTTCTAAGGAGCATTCTGGCTGTACTTCTTCCAAGACAGATCTGTTGGTTCTTCAGGAAGTCCATGGTATATTCAATATTCTTCACCAACACCACAACTAAAAGGCATCGATTCTTCTTTGCCTTTTCCTTATTTATTGTCCAGCTTTTGAATCTGGCATAGGATAGTTGTCAATAAATTATAGCTATATGAGGGATTCCATATATGCTTTGTATTTTATAGGTTCACTCTTGCTTATGATACATGAATATCTCACTGTATAAAACTAATTGCTGTTGAATTGACTCCATGTGTGTCAGAGTAGAACTGTCCTCCACAGGGTTGTCTAAGGCTGATTTTTCAGTAGATCACCAGGCTTTTCTTCCAAGGGACCCGAGTAGACTCAAACTTCCAACCTTTTGGTTAGCAGCTAAGTGCATTAACAGTTTGCACCACCCAGGTAATCCTATCATTGTATAAATCAAAAAAACCAAACCCATTGCCGTTGAGTTGATTCTGACTCATAATGACACTATAGGATAAGGTAGAACTGCCCCATAGGTTTTCCAAGGAGCAGCTGGTGGATTGGAACTGCTGACCTTTTGGTTAGCAGCTGAGCTCTTAACCACTGTCCTACCAGGGCTTCAATTTAAGTACAGTACCTAAAATTTCACCTATCTAGCAAGTAATCCTATTCTTATTTATACTCAGAGCACTGAATTTTAATATCACAATTTTCATTCATTTCCTCAGTTAATATTTACTTTTGAATTTACTCCGCTTTCATAAGATTTTCAATTCTAGGCTATCAAAAAAATTCTGGCATTGTTTCCTCTTCGAATTTTTTAAATCACTATTTCAGTTATAGCCTTTTTCAAAAGAAAATTTATTTGGCTTTATAATCTATTTATCATAACAAATAAATACCAGATTCATGTGCTTGACTAGAAAAGTTGATTAATAACATAGATTTCCAAGGATCTAATATAAAGTAATTAAAACCCAAACCACAATTCTAATTTCGGAATTTACGGAAGTGTTATTTCTTTTTTCAATGTCTTTATGTCTTTTCCTCTGTTAGTTAATGATCTAATTATTGGCCATCTTGATTTTTATTTAAGATAGTTTTGTCTTCAAAGAAGCAAAGAAGTTGATAATGAACAGGGATGAAATTAGCATCATGAAAAAACGGCATTTTTGCACAGGTCTAACACATTTCATTTTAATACTATTTTGAAACTGAAAAACACTGGTGTCTTTTCTATCCTCCTTCTCTTCCTTTCCACAGTGCCAAAAGAGCCCATACATCCAGGTAGCCTTCAGATATGGTGTCAAAGAGCCCCCATTTCTATCACTCCCTCATGATGAATGAGGTTCTTCTTCTAAACAAATAAGCACTTCAGAGGGTTACCCTTGACAGGGTTGTTAATCCAGAGAGCCTGCCTTATCACTGCAGAATTCAAGGGCTGAAGTTTTCCAGGATCCCTGCACTGCCTGGCTCTCTCTCAGGCAGTCGGCTGGAAGGTACATGGCACATGGCTACACTTGTGAAAGAACAACCAGGCTCTGCCTTCTCGTCAGTGTTCACTCTGCTTCAAAATCTGGTCTTTAGCTAACTCGGGATTTTCCTCTTAGTAAATTCAAATTGTTTTTATTACACCTGCAGCAATTGGTTAATATGCTATATTAATATACTTCTCATTCTATCTCCAAAAAAGCAATCTGCCAACATCAATTCTCATGAATACAAAGAAAACAAAAGACAGGGAGGTGAAATGACTTGGTTTTACAAGAGCAGAACTAGGAATACCACCTCTGGATTTCAGCGTATGAAACACAGAGACAATCTCCACCTCTTATCAGCAATGTATAAATTTCTTACCAAAACTCTTGGGCTCTTGGCTTTGCTTCCATTGACATCTAGACTAAAGGTCAGCATTTCTTTTACATTCCAGGAGCTATTAGGAATCAGCTTCAAATTCTATTTCTTTTAAGAAATGGCCAGTTGACCTTAATTCAATGAGATTCAACAAATCTCTCAGTACCCTCTCTCAAAACGTTGTGTCCAGATGATAGTTAAGAAGTCAGGAATAGAAATTCTTCAGCTAGCTTGCAGTGCCTTGATATTTTATAAGTATCAACATATATTTTTTCAATAGAAGTTAAAAATCAGTTTGGCCTCTGTAAATGATTAGCAGGCACTTCAGACCTCCTTCTAACCTCTTCTATCCCTCCAATTCCACAGAGGAGCACTGCAAGAGATATGTAGAAATAAAGAATGCATACTTTTTCATCCCAGTCACAAGCCTATATTTTAAAAGGCTTAGCATAGGCATGTGACAAAGTCTGTTTGGAAAGCATAGCATAATGTTTTCAGTTTATAAATTATAAAATATTCAAAAGTACAGGATAACACCAAGGAATTGGTTACTGCTGGATTATCTGAAGCTGTTTTTGTTTTCCTTACATTCTCTTATCTCCTTTTTCTTTTTCCCATTAAAGACAAAATGTAAGAAAATGCAAATGATTGCCTCAGGCCTGGGAAGATAAGAAGGGAAACAATTGTGCCCGAAAAAGGAAGAATATGGGAGGTCTCTTTGGTTATCAGACAAATTGCTTAATCACAGGATTTTTAGATTGACCTTTTTTCAGGATGCTATTTTCTGATTTGCACATTGCTTGAATATTAAATTTTACAACCCTAGAGTTAAACTGGAGCCTTGGTGGTGCAGTGATTAAGAGCTTGGCTGCTAACCAAGAAGGCTGGCAGTTCGAATCCACCAGGCCCTCCTTGGAAACCCTATGGGGCAGTTCTACCCTGTCCTATAGGGTTGCTATGAGTGGGAATGGACTCGATGATGGTTTTTTTTTTTTTTTTGGTTTTCTAGATAAGTTACAGACATATAGATAAGGAGCCCTGGTGACACAGTGGTTAAAGCGCTCAGCTGCTAACCAGAAGGTCAGCGGTTCAAACCTACTAGCCACTCTGCATGAGAGAGATGTGGCAGTCTGCTTCTGTAAAGATTTACAGCCTTGGAAACCCTATGGGGCAGTTCTGCTCTGTCCTATAGGGTTGCTATGAGTCAGAACAGACTCGCAGCAGTGGGTTTTGAATATTAAATTTTACAACCCTTGTCACGGTTTGAATTATGTCCCCCAAAAATGTGTGTATCAGTTTGGCTGGGCCATGATTCCTGGTACTGTGTGATTTCCCTATGTGTTGTAAATCCTGCCTCTATGATGTTAATGAGGGAGGATGGGCGGCAGTTGTGTTAGTGAGGCAGGACTCAATCTACAAGATTGGATTGTGTCTTGAAGCAATCTCTGGAGATATAAAAGACAGAAGTGAGCAGTGAGACAGGGGGACCTCAAACCATCAAGAAAACAGTGCCTGGAGCAGAGCGCGTCGTTTGGACCGGGGTCCCTGCACGGAGGAACTCCTAGTCCGTGGGAACACTGAAGAGAAGAAGGCCGACAGAGAAAAAAAGCCTTCCCCTGGAGCTGATGCCCTGAATTTGGAGTTTTAGCCTACTTTGACTGTGAGGACATGAACTTCTCTTCGTTAAAACCGTCCACTTGTGATATTTCTGTTATAGCAGCACTAGATGACTAAGACAACCCTATAGTTAAGCGAAGCAGACATACTATTTTGTTCTCAATTTCCTGAACAAAGAGCCTAAAAATTGTAGTTTATAAATATTGCTGCTTAGTACAGAAAGTTTGCTGGGTTGGTTCAACTCAAAATTGCTATCAAATAGGTATTATACAAATAAGAATGGAGCTGTTAATATCCTATTACATTATGTCATTGCATTTGCTAAGAAGGAAGGGCTGCAATATTGCTGTGATCACAACGATAATGTTGAGCTTCCTAATAGTCAGAGTTTGGGTGTGTAATTTGAGCCTTAAATCAGGATCTACAGGCCTTCCTAAAGAGTCAGTATAAATGAAAGATTGAATGACATTAAAATGGCTCAAGAAGATTTCACGCTAGAAGGAGGGTTCAGTGTTTTCCAGTTTCATATAAATCTATATACATGTACATCAGGTTTAATGGAAAAGGTTAAAATCGTAAGAAGGATCAATTCTACTGTAATGCTCACATATGTTTTTAGATTCACATAAAACCTTTTCGTTTAAATAACATGGGTGATTAAAAAAATATTTGTATTTATTATGAACTAGAAAAGGGAAAGGATGCCTGGCAGTGTAATGGTTAAGCGCTTGGCTGCCTTGGCAGTTTGAACCCACCAGATTCTCCGCAGGAGAAGCCCTACTGATCCCGTAAAGATTACAGCCTAGGAATCCCTATGGGGCAGTTCTACTCTGTCCTATGTGGTTGCTGTGAGTCTGAATTGAGTCAACGGCACCTATCAACAGGAACAACAGTAAACGAGAAAACATTATTTAGAGGTTCAACCTAACTAAGTTACAGTAAAATAGTATACGCATAACCCCTAACCCGTAACCCCTCTCAACCCTCTCCCCTGCCACACTATTTTGTAGCCATATCATACTTTTCTTAGACCATCTTCAATCCTTATAGCAAGGAAAACTGTTCCCCTCAAGTCCTATGACTGTATCTATAAATATGTAGCTGTTCTCGTTATTGTTGTGTGCCGTTGAGTCGATTCTGACTCATAGCGATCCTATAGGACAGAGTAGAACTGCCCTATAAGGTTTCCAATGCTGTAATCTTTTTGGGAGCAGATCTCCAGGCCTTTTCCCCCACGGAGCAGCTGGTGGATTCAAACTGCTGACCTTTCCGTTAGCAGCGCAGTGCTTAACCCTTGTGCCATCAACCAAACCAAACCAAACCACATCCACTGCCATGGAGTCGATTCCCACTGAGCGGCGACCCTATGGGACAGAATAGAACTGCCCCATAGGGTTTCCAAGGCTGTAAATCTTTACGCAAACTGCCACATCTTTCTCTGCAGAGTGGCTAGTGGGTTCGAACCGCTGATCTTTTGGTTAGCAGCCAAGTGCTTTAACCACTGTGCCACCAGGGCTCCTTAAATGTGTATTTATGATAGTTATATATATCTCCAAAAAATCTATCAGACGTCTTTTTTTAACTTAAGATTCAATTCAAAACATCACCATTGTTACAAAGATACCTGTCACTATATATTTTATGAAGATTTTGACACATTATAAAAATACATTATTTTATTTCTAATGACAAGTATAGAAACTATATTACAATAACACTACTTAAAGGAGAAAGAATTTCATTTCCAGATAGATTTTAAGCAACGTCCCTGCATCAAGATAGGCAAGCTGCTACTGAAAGATACATGTATGTGTATCCAAGCTAAATATATAATGGAGACTTTTAACAGGGATTATGTAAATGAGGGATAGTTCCAAAGGAAAGTAAAAAATGAGTTAGAGGATTTATCCAGTGTCAGACACCTTGGCTTTAGAGATTATGACAAGAAGTTTACTAACACTAAAAGAAAGAAAGTAAAGAGAGGAACAAATTTATTTTCAGAAATAAAAATTGAAATTTTAAAAATTGAAATAGAGAAGCTGAAAATAAACTGAACAAATCTTTTATAATGGACAAGATTCTAAAATGATGCTTGAAGCAAATCAAAGTCACCTTAGAGCTGCAAGTGTAGTTCTGCTATGAAAACAAGATACAGTAACTTTTGCTCTTAAATATCTTTGTAGTCTTAGCTCTACTCTGTTGGATAAATTCTTATGAAGAAATTTTGCTTGCTTGGAAAACATCACAAAGTCTATCTTAAGTGAGTTTTCAGTCCCTTATCTTAGAGTAAATAAATGATTGGATCATTATATTCCCACGAATGACATTTTCCTAAGAAATTAAGAGAAAGAGTTAAGCTTGAGGCATTTGGATAGAAGAAAATCTGTTTAGCCTTTCATAGAGATGTATTCTTTTTCAATGATAAGGCAGATGCACATCTCAGTTGCTCTCTTGTATTTATTTATTTATTTAACACATCTATTGACTCAAACCTTCTGCTAAGGAACAAACACAATAGCATCCATGAGAGAGCTATCAAGTGTGATGTAAATGCCCCATAGATTATGTTCCTTGTTTTCCTGTCTCTGTTATCTTGCTGGACAAATCTCTCCAGCCTGTAATTGCAGCCTTGACTGTGCAATAATTAACAGTTTGGGTAGGGGGAAGGGTCTTTCTACAAAACTTTGCCATAGATTAAATGTTTTCGACATGTACCCGCAACTTAAGAATAGAATTGATTTGTAAAATAGAAATTGCTTGGCAACTGTCATTAATGGTCAGCTTGGACTCTGTGGGAAAGCAATTAGATTGATTGCATGTTCTTTAAAATGAACGTATAAAGTTGATTTCATTGATACCAGACTCACTCTTAACATTCGTCGTTAGATACAATCGGTGTAGCTGGATAGCATGTTATCTTCTTTTTGAAAAAGATCAACTAAAGTGAAAGAGATTCTCCCTTTGTAGTTTCCCTCAAAATAAACATTAACTCCTGCATCCGAGACAGTAAGATGAGGGGAGGCTCCTGGGCAGTTTATAGTGTATGTGAAGTGGAGGCTACCACCGGGAATCTCAGATTAGAGAATTCCCTTTAATAATAAAGTCAAATAAACGCAGATGAGATCATTCACTGGGCTTTTATTAGCTGCGCTCACATCTCATGAGATTTTTATCACAGGACAAAGTAAAGTCGATGAATTGAACAAAAAGTTCTCCAAACTAATGAGAAACTGACTTAATACTGCAGCAGCAAAGCTCACTGTTAGGCCTAGTTTAAATACTTACGAAAAAGAAACTAGCTCAATATTAGAAAATAATTTCAAAATAGTGAATTAAAAAATAAATAATAGCTTTCTTAATGAACACTTTTTAATGTTAATAATAATAATCTAGAAAGCTTACGCCGAATGAGGAGTCCTTGGGTGGTGCAATGGGTTAATCATACAGCTATTAACTGAAATGCTGGCCATTCAAATCCACCCAGTGTACTTTGGAAGAAAGGCCTGGCGATCTGCTTCCAAAAGGTCATAGTTATGAAAACCCTACGGAGCACAGTTCTACTCTGCAACACACTGAGTCCGCATGAGTTGGAATCAAATTGACAGCAACTGGTTGATTGGTTTTGGTTGATTTCAAATGAATACTGGATATAGTGGAGATTAATTTTCTCAAGGAGATGGTAAGAAGTTATATCTCTTCATAGGTATGAAAGTTTAGGCTGGTTTCAGTTTTTCTTTTCAGATCGTAGAATAAAATAGTTGTGTTTGTAAAATAGGAGCCCTGGTGGCACAGTGGTTAAGCGTTCGGCTGCTATCCAAAAGGTTGGCAGTTCAAATCCACCAGCCACTCCTTGAAAACCCTATGGGGCAGTTCTACTCTGTCCTGTAGGGTTGCTAAGAGTCAGAATTGACTTGATGGCAATGGTTTGGTTTTTTTTTTCTAGTTTTAAAAATAATGTATAATTTTTATCACTAAAATTATTCCTAGATATCTATGTGTAGATACACGTGTGAGTGTGTGTTGTGTGTGTGTGTTTATGCCAGCTGGTCAAATTTAGAGAACATAGCACTTAGGTGTTAGAGCTATTAAACTTACAGCGTTTTCCTAGTCTGACTTAGGAAAACAATGTAAGAATGCATTTCTTTCTTTATCCTATCTTAAACATGAGTTATGATTTGAAAATCTTCCAGAGCTGATCTCCACATTTAATCAAATTTGGCCTTGCTTAAATATTCCCCCTGGGCTTAGAGCACGTAAAGGTGGCTCAGATGTTGGGTATGAAAAGAGCATAAGCAAAGTCTTCTTGCTGACCACCGTGATTGCCATTTGAACCGTTCTTGGTTTCAAGTAACATGTGAACCTGTGGTTTCAGAATTTAAAATAAAAGTGCCATGTACTAAAAACATAAGCTCTAAAATTTATGAGGCATGCTCAGGACTGGCTACATAATGTGTGGAGCGCAGTGCAAAATGAAAACGCAGGGCACCAGCAGGGCATTAAACCAAGGGCAGGGCCCCGTGGGACTACCCAGGTCAAGTGTCCATGCGGCCAGCCATAGGCGCCTGCAACTTGTAAGTAAAGAATAGCTTAATTTGCTCGAGCAACTTCTCATGCTTCATATTCTTCTCCATCAAATCTCCTCAAGGCAAAAATCTGCATTTGTATTGATTGGCTATCCATTCAGAGACCTTTTACCTGGCCTCTGTTTGTGTGGCTTCATATCTTTATGACATGGAATGAACAGCTTGGCGCCACGTTGCTGTTATCCATTAACCATTCCTGTTTTCCTAATCATCTTTGACTCCATCGTTCTCTGTCCTATCTGTTATTGTCTTCGGAAAAGAGATGTGAGGTTTCCTTAGCCTGTTCTGGTTTACATGACATGATTTGTGTTTCTGCCTCTAAGAGTTTCTCAAATGAACCCTGTGCATTATCTTCTTCCCCTAACCCCTCCGCCTCTGAAGAAAGAAGAAAAAGGTCATACATCTGTAAAATGACAGCACTTATGAAAAATGAGAGGCTGGCCCACATGGCTCTCATCAGACACAGACTCATCTGCTGGGCCACAGACATTGCTCGTTTCCTTTGGAATCAGACTGTAGTTAAAAACAGGAAACCCCTAATAAATTGCCTGGTCTATCAAATTAACAAAGCATAGAGAAACTTTCTAGTAATCAATGAGTATTATTTGTTTAAAAAAATGCAAGTGTCAAACATAAATGTCCTAGAAATGTAACCATACTTCTCTCCATAAAATTACTCTAAGATGTCACCCTAGTTTACATTTAGAAATCAAGAAGCCTACTCTGAGAAGATGTGGGAAAATTGGGCTTTCTCCTTAATTTTCTCTCACACATGGACTTAAAGCACGTCAAAAGCCATGAGAACTTTTACTGTATACTCACTGTACTAGGACTTCCGGCATATACATTTGGAAACCAAAGCAATACAGTCAATAGACAGCAGATCCTACAAGTGGCAGGATTTCCAAAGGAGTTTATTTCAAGTACAATTAATTGATCCCATTTTTTTTTAATGGGTAAAAAAATCTCAGTATCATTAAAAGATTTCATCAGAGCTATATCTAATTGCCAAGAGCCGCTTGTTTTCATATATCCTTGTCTAGAGTGAAATTGGTAATAAGCCATGAAGCACGAGGATACTTTCCTGAGCTATATTTTGGAATATAAAAATAAGTCAATTTAAGTTTGGAAGAAAATATGCCTATCCAATTACAACACTTCTTATCCCTGCTCCTTAAAAAATCCTTTCTCCATGAAAAATAGAAGGAAAACATATCTAAAAAGACTCTGCCCTCATTTCTTCAAAGCCTTTGAAAATCTAATCTCTCTCTAATGCTTATATGCTCCAGGCTTCACTCCTGTTCTTAAAATGAGCTTCTAGAAAAATGTCAAGGAAATACACACTTTTCAGAATTGATGAGAAGAATGTCCCTTTGGTTCCAAGTTTGCATAGACTCATTGGGAAGACAACTTTTACTTCAGGACAAAGAATTCAGTTGGTCTATGTCTCAGAAGTGACACAAATTGTTTACCACCAAAGACATTTTGCCTTTCAAATCAAGAGTCCAAGCTACCAGGAGTATTATTTGTCCTGTGCATGAGTGACCCCTTCAGGAGCTGTATTGAAAAGACTGTTCTATGCATGGAGTGGGAAGGGTTTCCCCGACAGAATATATGAATAGACCCAATGGCTCACAACAGCATCAAGAATTTTCAAAAAAATTTCCACAGAGCAACGCACTCAAATGTTTCTTGAGAATAATACTTAGGATTTTTCACAATCAAGAAAATGCTGCTAATTATTTCTTATTATATTAATACATACGAATGGTGTATGAGTTACATACAGCATTCGTATGTATTAATCAATTAACATTTTTAACACTACGTGCAAGAAACTATGCTACAAATAACATAACCAGAGTGGTCAGCATACAATGGCAGATTTTATTTAAAATACTCCACTCTCTGACCCTATAAGGATGCTACCATTTGCTGTTCCAGTCAATTCTGCCTCATAGCAACTTCGTGTGTGTCAGAGTAGAACTGTACTCCACAGGGTTTTCAATGGCAGTTTTTTGGAAGTAGATGACCAGGCCTTTCTTCCAAGGCACCTCTGGATGGACTTGAACCTCCAGTCTTTCAGTTAGCAGCCGAACACATTAACTGTGTCACCTAGGGACTCCGTAAGGATACTAGGTTTTATCAAATTGTGTATCTGCATCTTTTCCGTATAATAGGATTCCCACAACAATGAGAGTAATAACAGTATAATTCTTGTCCTTTAGGAGTTTTGAGTTGGATTATAAACAGCATGAAAAAGATGTACACATGAAAGAAAAATTTAATAATTAGGCTAGAACTGTCAAGGAAGATGTTATAATTTTATGATCCTCATGGTCTCAGCTAGGATGTATGAAGCAATCTGAACAATGGAATGGCAGGAAGAAGGAAGTATTTGGAACTGGGATCATCCTGAGTCTTTAAAAAGTAAAATGACTTTAGATTTGAACCCAGACAAAATTATCAACACTCTAAACTAAATGGCATAAGAGGGATTGTAAACTGGGGTTCCACTCAAGCTAATGATACACAGAGTACATTTTATAGGGTGGGGTCATAATGACATGTACCTGGAAAGTGGTAATACCAGTCTGTAGGCAAGTGGTAGGTAGCATCTTGGTCATGGGGTAGCTGTAGAAGATATAACAAGGTAATGGCCGCAACAGAGTGCCTGGGGGTTCAATACAGGATTCGACTTCTCAGGAATGAAGGGTTAGTGAGACTAGGGCGCAAATCAACTTGGACGTTCAGGAAAAGGTTTCATTTTGAGTGGGGCCTGGATGACAAAGAAGTAATCATGGGATCTCCATGGAGGTGGTTGGGGAAAAGACAAACTGGTGCCCTTTGGGACTCATCCAGTGAACAGCAGATTCAAGGTTGAGGGCAGCAGAGTGGTTCCTTACCTTTCCCTGGGGAGAGACTAAAGGATCCCTAAATAGGCAGAGTCGAATTTCAATTGTCTCAGCAACTGTGCCAAATATTGGACAAACTGGGCAAGCAGGAGCAGACACAAAGAGGTTTGATTTGAGCCTTTGAGCAAGGGAGAGACTTTAAAAAGAGAGCAGAGAAATACGGATTGTGTTTGTGGGGGTAGAGTAACATTTCATGCTGTATTTATGATGTAAAAGCTGATTACCGGTCAGCTTTTGTTGATGGTCAACCAACAATCTCAATAATCAATACTTTGATACATAAATGGTATAAAGATTGTTAGTATATAAAATGATTCTATCAAGGCAATAAAGATCTTCAAAGCTTCCTGAGAGATTTTCAATAATTTTTAAAAATTAAATTGTGGTCTATATATTAAAGTGATAATTACTATGTTAAATAAAATTAAAGATTTCTTAAATCTCTGAAAAAGATTACAAGTCTATTGCATTAAATTTAATATATCAATATTCTTAGATGAGAAACCTCAAATTGTTCAGATTTAATCCGCCTACATTTACCTACATATTTAATATGGTTCAAATAAATATACGGCTTTTGGTGGAAGTGACAGAATCTGACAGATACGGTATATCTAAGTGAATAAATACATAATAATAATTGCCATTTCTGAAAAACAAGTGAATAATGATATTTGGGAAATTGTTCCATCAGCTCGCAAAATATAATCTGAAACTACAGTAGGAAAGTTGGTATGAAATGCACAAGAAGAGACAGCTGGATCAAAGAAACACAGTGGAATTAAAAAAAGAGAACTACAGAGAAATTTAGTAAATGGTTATGCTGGCATTTCAAAACATCAGGGAGACAGTGGATTATTCAATAAATTATGTTGGGAAAACTAGCTACTTGTGGAAACAAGATCAAATCTTATTTCACATCACACATAAAAATTTTCATATAAAAGGAACACCGGAGAATATTTTTACATATCTTTGGGAAGCAATTGTTACTTTAAATTGGAATTAAGATCAGACCACAAAGAAAAGTTTCATACATTTCATCCCATAAATATTACAAACCTCTGTATTGCAACAGACACTACAGAGTTGAAAGATTAATTGTAAATGATAGGAAAAATTGTGCAGCATATTTATAAAGCGTTTATAATATATAAAGATCTTATAAAATGAATAAGAACAACACAAGGAGAAATAAATGAATTCAAGAAAACACAATTCGCAGAAGAAATAAAACTAACAAATATAAAAAAGATGCTCTGTTTAAAAAGGCAGAAATATTAAAATTAAAACAATATATGTCTCATTTTCTAAATTAAGAAGGATTGAAACTGTCATAGCACTGCGAAGTAGAAATTTCTGAGATGATGAAATGTTCTATATGTGCTGTCCACTATGATAGTCACTAGCCACATATGCTTAATTGAACCCTTGAAATATAACTAGTGAGACTGAGGAACTAAATTTTAAATTTTATTTGACTTTAATTGATATAGTCACACATTGCTAGCGGCTCCATTTTGAGCAGCACAAACAAACCAAAAACCCATGGCCGTCGAGTTGATTCCAACTCATAGCGACCCTATAGGACAGAGTAGAACTGCCCCATAGAGCATCCAAGGAGCACCTAGTAAGATTTGAACTGCCAACCTTGTGGTTAGCAGACATAGCTTTTAACCACTACACCACCAAGGTTTCCTTGAGCAGCAGTTACAGATAATAATCATTGTTCTTGAGAGTCTGAGAGAAATAGCAGCAATCACACAATGATGGTATGACTATAAATTGATAAATTTTAAAGGAATATTTGACAAGTGGCTACAATATTTTAAAATATCACCATATTAATATTCTCTCTAGTCTAGTAATTCCATTACTTAATTTTTTTCTTATAAAATACTACTACAAGTATGTAAAGATATATACAAATAGCTTTATCGCTGCTTTAAAACAACCAAATTGTCCATCAATCAAGGATTGATTAAACTATTGTACATTTAAGCAATAAAACAGTATACAGCTTTAAAAAATTAGGTTGATAAATACATACCAAAATAGAAAGATGTCTATACCAACCAACCCAACCCATTGCCACGGAGTCGATTCTGACTCATAGGGCCCTGTTAGGACAGAGTAGAACTGCACCATAGCGCTTCCGAGGAGTGGCTGGCTGGTGGATTCAGCCTGCTAAACTTTTGGTTAGCAGCCTGAGCTCTTAACCACTGTGCCACCAGGGCTGTGTAGTTAAATTTTAAAAAAGAAAGTAATCAATATGTAGTTTATGTTGTAACTTTCTATTAACCAACTATTTGATTGATTAGATTTGAGGATGTAAATAACATTCTTATATATCATATCACAAGTGACGCCTGTCCACCGAAGATAATTAGAAAATACAAAAAACAGAGGAATTTTAAAATTACTCATAATCTTGCCACTAATAAAGAAGCTTTATTAAAATTTTAGTATAGAAATTACACTATAATACTATTCTTTTTTTTTATTAAAACTGTATCACAAACAGGTTTCCCATATCAATAATACTACATCATTTTAAAATATTTCAGAGTATTCCATTAGGCTTGCTATAATTTATTTAAACAACCTTGAATTGCTGTTTGTTTGTTTTTCAATTTTCTACTATTATTCTATACAACAGTAAGATGACTACTCTTCTAATCAAATGTGCATACACTGTTAATCGCTTTGGGATAAATTCCTAGAAGTTAGAAAAGCCTATTATTTGACTCCACTCGATAACTAAATTCTCTCTTTTTAAGCAAGGTCAATCAATGAATTATTCTTTGCAATCAGATAGTACCATTAATACAATAATTTGTTACCTAAAACTAAAAATGTTTTTCATTAATAACCTGACATAGAATATGCTGACTTCCTTCCACTGCTACCATGGAATTTCGGGAGCCAGAAAACAAAACTGGGCAGAAGGAGAGTCATTGTGTTCGGAGACAAAGAAAAGATGTTTCACAGGGTGCACGTGTCCTGAGAGCAAGTCTTCGTGTGATCCCTCATTTGCCTGGGTCTGGAAGATAACAGGAAAATAAGAGAGAACCTTAAAGACAGAACTTTGAACAAGCTGTAGGAGGAGAAACTGAGAACTCTGCCATTGGTGTTGAAGTCTTAAACAGGGAAATAAGCACTCCAGTGCAGACCAGCCAAGGAAGAGACGATTTTGCCAGTTACATCTGGCTAAGTGTTCCACCCATTTCTAATAAGAAAGGACCATCTTAACCATTCGGTGGGTTATTGGTATTTTGTAGACTATATGGTCAGATTAAGTTAACTGTAAATTAACTGTTAATAAAGAGTATATGTTGCTCACTCAACTGTATGGACTCAATTATTCTTAATCCTTTTATGGGTACAATAAATTCTCATGAAAAATCATCTATTTCTAATAAATATCTGAATGAAATAGAAGTTACATGACTATTAAATCAAGATTATGTTAATAAAAACCTACAGAACAAGTAAGTAGAATGGCTTATAGAATACTCGCTTAAGAAAAATTATTTCTGTCCGTGTATGCTACTTATCAAAGAACCATGACCTAAAAATATTTATTCCTGTCATTTACTCCATTTGATTTAAACTGGTTAGCTCTTCAGTTGGAGTATGGTGGTTATAATAACGTCAATAGCCATTAAATTACTAAGGTTAAATAACTTTAGATTGCTTCAGGCACATAAATATGGGTGTGTGCACATGCGTGAGCACACAAACACACACACACATACGTGAAACTAACAGGAAAAACTAGAAAAAATATGTTAATTGTTTAGTGCAATCCATTACCACTTCTGGAAAAATCAGGCTGAAACACACCACACTGATGTGTTTTCTTTGAATGAAAACATCTCATTTTCCACTATAGATCTGGAGAAACATTAATCCGAAGTAGTAAATAGTTTGAATTATAAAATATCCCCCCAAAAGTACAGATTTATTATCCTGGGTATGCTAAAGACTTTTCTTTTAGGAATTCTTAGGAGTCTAACTTAAATGAACCAATAATTACGACTTGCTAAGAATGTATCAATTATCAATTGTTCGCCTTATCTGTAGTATATATCCATAGTTCTTGAAAGTAGGATTCTTTAGTAGCAAGCAAACGAGTTAGCGTTTATTAAATAGTAAACATTGATGGTACCAAGCACTTTACCCACATTTATAGTCAATTCTCACAAAACCTCTATTTTACGGATGAAAAAATAAGTTAACTTACCCAATACTGCACTGCTAGTATTAGGAAAAGCTGGGATTGAATCTCAGGTACGTGTCTGACTTCAGAGTCCAAGCTCATGAGTAAGTAGGTTATGCTGCCTCATGGAAATAGCATGTACTCAACCCCAAGTGTTTTATATATTCTTAGTCTGTGTAATAAGCCTTTTGCCTAAAATGATAGGTAAAATTAAATTTAGCTCTTGTCTCAAATCATTTGGTCCACAATACTTTTTAGTTATGTTTTATTTTTCAGTGTAGAAGGAAAATTATCATTGAATTGTGTTATCCCAAGCAAATCACCTACATTGTCTAAAATCCTTTGTGGGAAAAGGTGGGTGTAAAAATAACTGAATATATACATACATACTTGCTTACATACATAAAAATATCTGTGAACAGTTTTTTCTGCTAAAATGAGACAAGAGAAGTAAGACAGACTTGGGAGTTATTGAAAAAAGGAAACTCCAAATCTAGGAAACAAAAAGCAGAGAGGAATGTAATCTGACCCTTAATCCAATTGGAAGGCAGGGAGTTTTCCCTGTCCTGTGTCTTAGTCATCTAGTGCTGCTATAACAGAAATCCCACAAGTGGATGGCTTTAACAAAGAGAAATTTATTCTCTCACAGTCTAGTAGGCTAGAAGTCTGAATTCAGGACACCAGCTCCAGGAGAAGGCTTTCTCTGTCTGTTGGCTCTGGTGGAAGGTCCTTGTCATCAATCTTCCCCTGTTCTAGGAGCTTCTCCTCACAGGAACCCTAGGTCCAAAGGACATGCTCTGCTCCCAGCACTGCTTTCTTGGGGGCATGAGGTCCCCCTACTTCTTTGCCCATTTCTCTCTTTTGTATCTCAACAGAGATTGACTTAAAACACAACCTAATCTTGTAGATTGAGTCCTGCCTCATTAACGTCATAAAGGTAGAATTTACAACCCATAGGAAAATCATATCAGATGACAAAACAGTAGACAATGACACAATACTGGGAATCATGGCCTAGCCAAGTCGACATGTATTTTTGGGGGACACAATTCAATCCGTGACACCCTGGGTGGCGTATCACAATCAGTTAAGTGCTCAACTACTAGCAGAAAAGTTGGTGGTTCAAACTCATCCAGATGTGCCTCAAAGATCTGCTTCTGAAAGGTCCCAGCCTTGAAAACCCTATGGAGCAGTTCTACTCTGCACACATGGGGTCACCATGAATTGGAACTGAGTCAAAGGCAACAACAACAGCAACACTGTTGGGCAAATTCCCTTACTTCATATGGATATTGCTAAGGTCCAGATGATCCTGTGCAGTGACAGTACATTAGGAAGACTCCTGTGTGCAGGCTGGTACTTAGATGTCCCTTATCTAAGCTCACCTTGGGCCCTGGCAACCCTGCTGCTCTAGAATCATGCAGAACACAGGGAATCTCAGCCGAGGCTGGGAACCAGAGGCTGAGGGCCAGCCTCTAGGGGCCCACCTTGTGGTCATTTCCCTCTGAGGACTTTCCACCTCCCAATGGGAGACCACATGGTTTCCAGGCCCTCCTCAGCTGCAAGGAACTTACTCCCATGCCCTTCTTCCCACTTCTCTCTCTTCACAAAGCTCAAGCTTCTAGAAAACAAAATTCAAAAACACAGGATGTTTTGTTTACAAATACCTTCTACTTTTTGCTCTTTAAGCACACTTCCCTTTAGGGCAACAGCTTCTGGCTTGAAGTCTGAAAGTGGGAAAAAAAATAACAGAGAAAAATCAAAAAATCAATTAATATCTCAAATTAATTATCCTGCTCACAAATAATATAATATGCAAAAGTTAGAAAAGCTTAATCTGTTTGCTGCTATTCTCTGTCATTCCCTGCCTTACTCTCTTAGGACTGCGATAACAAAATACCACAAAGTAGGTGCCTTTAAAGAAGAGACATTTATTCTCTTAGTGTTTTGGAAGCTAGAAGTTTGAATTGAGGGCAGTGGCAGGGCTATGCTCTCTGCCTGCTCTAGGGGAAGATTCGTCCTTGTCCCTTTCACCTTCTCATAGCCCTGGGCATTACTTGGCGTTCCTTGGCTTATAGACAGACCCTCACATGGTGTCTTACACTGTGGGCCACTCTCTCTATGCCTGATCTTTCTTTATAAAACACCACTCAGAAGGGATTAGCACTGGGACCCACCCTACTCCAGTATGACTTACCTGATAATATCCTCAAAGAAAGATACTATTTCCCCAGGCAAGGTAACATTCACAGGTACCAGGTGGTTAGGACTTCAGCATATCTTTTTGGTGGACATAATTCAATCCATAACTCCCTAGCTCCCATTTACACTTGTTTCATATCTCACTGTCTCTCCAATTTTTCCTATTTCTTTTTTTCACCTCTCTTCTCCTCTCTTTCTGGCACTATACCCATTAATTGCAATAATGGTGCATAGGGCCTCCATTCTGGGTATGGCAGTAATTTAGATTAAACTGGCAGGGAATCCCTTAAATCTAAACCGTTGCCAATAACTAACATTGTGTCTTTTGAGCTTTAGACAATGTATGTGCGCGCGTGTGTGTAGAAAAACACTGTTCCTTGTTATTCTCAACAATTCTTGGTAACAGATATTCCAGTGGTCTTGAAGAAATTCTGGTCAAAGCACATGCCCAACAAATACAGTGAGTATATCAGCAGTGTTTATAATTTAGGTAATAAAATAACCATTTTAATTAGCAAAAGCTGGTTCTCTGGCTTTTTCAAATGTTTTTAGACAAGGGCACTTAAATTTTTTTTCAAGTTCCCAAGACCCTGAGCATGCTTAACTCACCAGAGTTTTACAATGCTATGAAGTGAAGTTGTGTTTAACAGATGTTCATTTCAAGGAGCTCCAGAACATTATAAATTATCATAAGTTAATTTGCTCAAAGTTTGTCAACATTTGACAAAGTCTGCCCTGGTCTGTGCTGGAGGAAGGGAAGAGTGAAGAAGGCAGCAGGTTAGGGTCCCAAGGAAAAAGGGTGCCTTCTGGGTTTCAGTAAGTGACTCTGTCACATAAAACTTACGTCTGCTGTTAAGTGGTCAAGCCAGCTGCATCCCATGTGCCACAAACACTCCGGTCTCTTATTTCTCCTGTTCAATTACTGCATCTATAAATTCAGTGGGCCACCTGTGCAACATGTTCATGCAGAAGGGCCCCAAAGGAAGCATTAACATATCAAGGCTCATAAAACACAAATCCTTAAACGTAAAAGCTGACACTTTCATCCTCTCCAGCCTACATCTATAAAGATTTCTTTTTAATAACAAAGAAAAACAAAGCTTGTTTTTCTGATTACAGCCAAATGCCTATGCATGGTGTTATGCAAAGAAGGATTGTACTTTTAAATTTCTACTATTGTAGTTCTACCTAATTTTATCCTCCTCTGAAACTCTATGCCAGCCCATGGTTAGAACATCTATTAATATCAATACCCCACTATTCAATTTAATCATGAAACTGACCCATGCCAAGTGTCTGACAAACATCAACTCATAGGCCCAATAACAATTTACTTTAAAAGTAACTAAATACATTTTTTTTTCTCTTTTCAATTCTCTTTCACACTGGATTTCCTGAAAATATATTATCAACTGGAAAAATCTAGCAGAAAATCCACTGTCTTACCTTACCTCTCCATTCCACTGTTAACCACACATTTTAATGTATTTAGTAACATTTTTCTTTTTTTTTTGAAGTCACTGGGTGGTCTAAACAGCTAACTCACTCAACTACTAATCGAAAGGTTGGCATTGCAGTCCACTCAGAGGTACCTCGAAAGAAAGTCCTGGCAATCTACTTCTGAAAAATCAGCCACTGAACGAGCACACTTCTACTCTGATACACTCACGTAGCCATGAGTCGGTATCAACTCAACGACAACTTTTTTTTTTTTTTAGTAACAGGAGTAGTAGTATCTTACTTGAAAGGTTGTAATTATATGTCACTGTGTCCTCCTTCATACTGAACTTCTAACAGCAGTTCTTAATGGTGGTTAGAGAGCAAGTGAGTGGATCATTTGGGGACCTTTTTGGATGTAAACATTCACTTTCCCAGCACTTACTATCCCATCCTAAAGACTAACCTAACACAGGAGGTACAGTGATAAAAGAAGAGCAGCTATTTTTCCAAAGTTTCCCACTGTAGACAAGAGATATACTGTTCTTATTTGTGTGCATATTACAACACCTGGCACATCATAGGAGACTAATAAACTCTAAGTGAGTGGTTCCCTGGTGGTACAGTGGTTAAGTGATACGGCTGCTAACCAAAAGGTCGACAGTTCAAATCCACCAGCTGCTCCTTGAAAACCCCAAGGGGCAGTTCTACTCTGTCCTTTAGGGTTGCTGTGGGTAGAAATCGACTCAGCGGCAATGAGTTTGTTTTTTTGTGTTTGTTTTTTTAAGTGAGTAAATGAGTGGAACATGGTAAGGCAAAACTTTCAAGTTAAATAATTCAGCACTAATACTTACAAATCAAGTTATTTACTAAGCTTGTTTTGGCCAAAAAATATATATTATTTTATTTGAAAGTATTATTTTCTAATCCACATTTGTGCGCTGTAAACCAGTGATGGGGAGAGCAGAGAAGGTGATTGTCTCAGTTTCTCAGTGCTGCTATAACAGAAATACCGTAAGTAGGTGGTTTTAACAAAGAGAAACTTATTTTCTCACAGTGTAGAGGACTAGAAGTCTGAATTTAGGGCACTGGCTCTAGGGGAGAAGGATCCCTGGTGGTGCAATGGTTAAGCACTTGGCTGCTAATTGAAAGGTTGATGGTTCAAACCTACCAGTGGCTCCACAGGAGAAAGATGTAGCAGTCTGCTTCCATAAAGACAATAGCCTTGGACACCCTCTGGGGCAGTCCTATTCTGTCCTACAAGGTCGCTATGAATCAGAATCAACTCACTGACAATGGGGTAATGGGCTCTAGGGAAGGCTGTGTCTCAATCAGATCTGGGAGAAGGTGTTTGTCTCTTTTCAACTTCTGTTCCTCGGTTCCTTACCCATCTCCACGCGGCATTAATCTTCCCCAGTTTGCTTGCTTCTGTGCCTGAGCTGCTCCTTTTAATATCTCAAAGTGATTGGCTTATGACACACCCTATACTGATATAGTGTTATTAACATAACAAAGAAAATCTAATTCCCATATGGGATTATATCCATATGTACAGGGATTAGGATTTATAACACATAGTTTTGGAAGACATATTTCAATCCTTAACACTGATGATGCTTGGGAAAAAAAAGAAGTAGTATTGATGCATAAGGGCAAGGCTAGTCTCACATTCAGAAGCCACAGAGAAACTCTGTGGTTTAATGACTGCGTTGGGCCAGAGAGTCTTGTGTGTGGAACCAAAACAGTTACACTGAGTGTGTGCTTCAAAGCTGAATCCAAGCTGCCACACACTTCCCTACTGACAAAACATTGAAAGTTATCATAGATACATGGTAACTATTTAAGAAGAGGCAACAAAACTCGTCTTCTGTGGCATCAGGGAACCACCTCCCCTCCAGATCAGGGACTGAGAGAAAGAAATGGGTCAGATATACAGAGCTTCTTTGATTATTTTTTTGATAGCCACAGACTCTCAGGCCACTGCAACATAGGGGTTAAATAAGCAACAAGCTGCCCGAAGTTAGAAGGTTGCTGTGTGTTCCCTCTGGGGCTACAAAGACTTCATGGTGCTTCCAGAATTCCCGGCTCACTGTGTGTAGTGGCTCCAGAGGCAACAGCAAATCAGGGCCTCACAACTTTAGAAAAACCGTCTTTCCAGATTGTTTTTCATTGAGTTTGAAAGTCTGCATAATAATCATCTAACTGCGTGCTGAATAGGAGATGCACTACTTTGTTTTCTAATTCTCTCCTTATCCATAGTAAGGAATCCCGACTGAGCATTCTTTCAATATTTAAATAATATTTTACACTATCTTACCCAATGCAGCCTGGCAGAATTGACAATAGCAATAACAAACACATAATCATACATAAATGCACACATATACATACAAATCACGTTTATTCTGTGCCAGGGACTGTTCTGAGTGCTTTAGATAAATTAACTCTCAATCCTCACGATTGAGAATTATCCCCTTTTATGTTATCCCCTTTTATGACCAATCTTCACCCACTGATAAACTTTTTACATTAAGAAAAATAAACAAAGCCATCCAATTAGCAAAATTGCTTAATCAATTGGTTTAAATAATTCAGCGGCATTCGAAAAGGCCACTTTGGTTCAGTTAGACATCTCCTCAGATCAACATGCGGAATTTTTAGTGCTGATCTTCCAGAAAGAGCACCACTGGATCACTTGTCTTGTTCGTAATTCCATTTCTAATCCTGGCTACAAACAAGGACTTAGAGGAAATCCAAAAAGGAGTGGTAGAATTGGGGCTTTAGGAGGTAAAGATCTTTAAGATATGGCTGGGCATTGCTATGGAGCAAAAAAAAAGATGTTCAGACTTGGCAATTTTTCCTTCTCTCATCCAATATATGATTTTCTGATGAATTGTAAACATTTACATGGCTTAGCTTCGGAAGTATGTTGCATATGAGCGACAGAGTCTTTCTTTCCTCTTATTGTAATTATGTGAAACGCTTGTAAATTTTTTTTTTTTTTTTTGGAGCAGGCACTCTTTCATTTATCTATTGGGCCATCGCAATGCATCCTAAATAGTCATTTGACTCCTCAGTCTACCGTGTGGGCAGCGCTCAGCGGAGTCAGCTCATCTGCACTCCACTTAACATTGAATGGGGTGGCTTGCAGGCTGGGGGCTAGAAATCCTCTGAAGACTTTGTCATTCAGGTATCTGGTGGTTGGTTGATGTTGGCTGTTGGCTGGGACCTCAGCTGAACCTAGGATGCTTAGCTTCTTCACAGCCTGGTGGGTAAGTCCCAAAGGCAAGAGTCCCAAGAAAAAGCCAGGAGGAAGCCTTTCCATCTCACATAAGCTCACCAAAGAAGTCACAGTTTCGTTTCTGCTGCATTCCATGTATGTAGGCTCTCACAAAACCCTACCCAGTGTCAAGAAGAGGGGAAATAGACCTCATCTCTTGGTGGGAGGCGGTAAGTTTCGAGAAGAGCATGCAGGATCAAAAATATTGCTTGGGCCATTTGGGGAAAATATCATCTGCCACAACTCGCTTTGAGAAAGTAACACAAATGACCTGTGTTCATTTTGCCATAAGAAAAGAAATACTAATGCAATTGTTTCATTTCATTTCGCATACAATGTACATCATGTCGCACAATGAGAACTTAAAAACGTTGTCAAGCTTTTTCTACTCTTGGTGACTGAAGTGTCACAATACTCTCTGTCCTCCTGTTGGCCAACTTGGTAGTCAAGATGATCTTCAAAACAGTCAGGGCCCTAAAAAGAATGAAATTCTTCCAACTGTTTTAGTTCTGAAAGGATCAGGTCAATAAACAAGAAATGGCTCCTTCCTGTTTTAACTCAGGCTAACTTTTATGAAATAATATCATGGAATAAATTACTTACCTTTAAATGCCATAGGAAATACGTAAGATACTCCATGTGATATATTTCTAAAAACTGTTCTTTTGTGGGCTATGGGAAGAAGTCTTTTCAAACCAAAAAACAAACCGTTGTGTCGGGACCGTGGACCGTTGAGTCGATTCCGACTTGCAGTGACCCTATAGGACAGGACAGGACTGCCCCGTAGGGTTTCCAAGGCTGACATCTTTAAAGAAGCAGCCTGCCACATCTTTCCCCCATGGAGCGGCTGGTGGGTTTGAACTGCCAACCTTTCGGTTAGCATACAAATGCTTAACCACAGTGTCACCAGGGCTCCTAAAAGTCTTGTAGCTATACTCAAAATAGATTCCTGGTACACAGGCGACATGAGACTAAATCCTGTGTCTAAACATTGCCAGACAGGTCGCTGGCAATATCGAAGTTATCAGTTCTAATATCGCTAGCCCATTTTCTTTAGCTGGGTGGGCCAGCGGCAGCAGTCTCCAAAGCCACAGCTTACGGCAATCACAGCTTAATCCAACTGATAGCACACATTTTTTCTCTGAAGATAACTTTTTGAAACTGTTTTAGTAATTGATCCTGGCATTAGATCAAGGACTCACCATTGTCAATAAAACGCAATATCATCTCTTGACTTTCAAGTCTTTCTTCATAAGACAGGTGTCCCTTTGATTAATTTCTAGACTTTTCATTAAAACTCAGTAACGGAAGAGTCTACCATGATGGAGCGTTTCCAGTCTGAGATACCAACAAATCTCTCTGGTCAAACAATGGGGTTTCTTTTCCTTTATGTTACGTTGGAAGCACAAATCAAAAAGTCAGAGAACACTAAAGATTGAACAAATCTTAAAGTTTTCAACTTCTCACAATTATCCCCTACAATTCATGATATTAAATTGTAGAATACGGAAGAAATGAAAGAACATAGAAAGGAAGGAAGGAAAATAGAAGGAAACAGATAAAGAAAGAAATGTCTAGTGTCATTTGCTTCACTGTGATTTTTTTTAAAGCAAACTCACGTTAGAATCAATTTATCTTGAGTAAATGATTGCAATTTTCAAACCACAAGGATTTTGAATGTTTGTTTATCCCACAAAATAGAGTTATTCTACTCCAAAACCAAGACAGAACAAGTAACTTGAGGTTCCCAAACTGAAACTATTTCAGAATTTTAAAACAAATTTAAAAATTTTATTATAGGTATAAAGGAATTCCTATATATTTGCTATTAAAATCTTCCCATCAGTTAAATCCCATAAATATAGCTCCCTGTGAGCTTTGTGGTAGGCTCAGTACAGGGAAAAGTGAATGGCACTTAAAATTGGAGGGCTCAGTTTGCTTAAGAATTCATTTCATTGCTCTAAACTTCAGTATCTTCACCTATCAAAGAAGACACCATAAAAATTCAATCACACATTTATTTTGAGTATTAAATGAAAATACGTAGATGGAATTTCTTTAAAAATGGAAAGTTCTAATTTTTTTTTTAAATCATTTTGAATACAACATTGCAAACAGTGAACTCATTGCTGTCAAGTCCACTTGGACTCTTGATGACCCCATGCACAGAGTAGAACTGAGTTCCATAGGGTTTTCTTGGCTGTAATCTTTATGGAGGCAGATCACCAGCCTTCCTTCCATAGTGCTGCCGGATGGGTTCAAACTGTCAACCTTTCGGTTAGCGGTTGAGTGAAAACCTTTTGTGCCACCCAGGGACTAAGTAGAACCAATAAAAGTATTATTCTTTCCCCGATTTGCTTTATATGTACTGCGTGTATGTTGTGACATTATGTTTGATGTTACAAAATCGGAGATGGAAAGCACCTACTTGCTGAGCAACACTCAGTTTTGAAGTAGTATGATTTACTTTTTTAAAAGTTGGTCGGTTGTCTTCTGCTCCTATTCCAAAATAATATCTTTCCAAAAATCAGATATTTCACATTTCAAACTATTTATTATGGAGCCAAATACGGAGGGAACTGTATATGAACATGGTGTAGGTTTTTCTGGGGCACTTTTATACTAACTGATGTTTTGCAAGGAGAGAAACTTGATTATCTTTTCTTCTTAGTGTTTAAGGTTTTCTCTCCTTAAGAAAATCAAGAGGAAAGAAGCGTCGGAAGAACTTAGGTCTAAGTAGAATACCTCAGGAATATTTTTGAAGTGGCATCAGCACAGAAAGCAATTGTTGATCAGTTCTTCCAAAGTCAGAACTTCCAAAAGTTCCATGTCATAAACTAAGTTGCCTCATTGTTCACGACTCCTGCACTTGTGTGTTCTATTGCCCCAGTTGTACTGAGTGCACCTTGCCCACTTATCAGTGTAGGGCCATGCATGTCCCTTACACCCTACCGTCACTGCAGCTACATGGTAATAAATGCATGACCGCTGTAGGGCGGCACCTCACTGGAGAGCTATGATCCACAGTCTGACATCACCAGGACCGGAATCTGATTCCTTGCGATTAACAGGAATCACAGTTATGCTAAAATTCACATTTTCCAAATCCTGTAATGGTATATGAGGATGAGGGAGATTGTGCTGTACAAAGAAAGATGGTATGGGTCTTCAGAAAACAAATCAGTCTTAGAAGAGAGACAACTGGAATGTTCCTTGGAAGCAAGGGTGGCGAGACTTCAGTTTGTTTACTTGGGACTTGTCATCAGGAAAGATCAAATGCTAGAAAAGGACATAATGTTTGGTAATGTAGAGGGTCAGCAAAAATGAGGGCAATCCTCAATAAGATGAACTGACATAGTAGCCACAACAATGCCCTAAAGCATACTGATGATCATGAAGGTGGCACAGGACCGGGCCACGTTTTGTGCTGTTGCACACAAGGTCGCCAGGAGTCTGAGCCAGCATGGTGGCGCTAACGACAACAGCAAAGGGAAGTAACACAATCTGTCCCCTTTAAGCCAAGTACTCTTAATACTGGCTTCGTTTTCCTATCGTCAATTCTCAAAGCCTGAGTTCTTTTGACAAAGGGATAAGAGGGATGGCAAGCCTGGGATGGAAAAAAAAAAAAAAAAAAAAAAACCAGTAAGTTTTGGAGCAAAAAGAGAACTCAAGCACAATTTCTATCACTCAGATTTGAGTGAGCTGGAGCACTTCTAATCAACTTCCCTAAGATAAGAGCTGCTCTACTACCTAATACCAAAACGAAAGCACTTTGGAAACTCGAACGCGGTGGCTGTCAGACTCTCGAGTCCATCAGCAACCCTGGAGGCCTTTTTAAGACACAAATTGCTGGACCCATCTCTAGAGTTTCTGATTCAGTAGATAGAGGGTAGGGCCTGGGAATTTGCATTTCTAACAAGTTACCCAGTGAAGTTGATGCCGCTGGACCAGGGACCACACTTTGAGGACACCTGGTCTAAAATACTATATAACTGAAAAGCATTACCATAGCAGTAGGTGCCACTGTAACTATTCATTGAGAAACAAATCTTCTGAAATAAAATACAACCCACTGCATAAAGCTGCAGCAAGACTGAACACAGCCTGCCGCCACAGCGAGCAGAAACATCTCAGATCACTGTCGGGGTTGTTACATGAAGCACTGGCATGTTGCAGTGAGATTTTTTCCAATTGGACGCTGCTACGCTCAAGAAACTAAACGAGAAAAGTGCCTCAGATGCACAATTCTTTTTCAAGTCCCCAAAATGCTGCCTTTCTAGGAGACATGAATTACTCTATTTGGGGGTTTGATTTTTTATTCTTGGTTTTGCTTTTTAAACCCCGCCATGTAACTTGTTTTTTTTTAATAATGTTCTGAACAAGGACGATCTAGATTCAGTACGTAACATGAATACTTGGTAAATATTGATATCATTTTACACAAAACAAATTGAGGCACATCAGCTTTGGTAGTGGTGGTTAATTGTAACTCCATTCCCATTCATCTAGCACGCTACTATAAAACACAAAAATACAAAATTTATAGTCTTGAGGGTGCCCTTTGGTCAAAATTCAAAAATTTCATTTAAAACTTCCGAGTACTCTGGAAATGTATTTTTGAAAAACAACAACAACAAAGTTTATTTTTAAGAAAGCCAGAACATATGGTGCTTTAAAAAATAGAATTATTATCTGCAGCATCTACGTGCGTGTATCTCCCATGCTAATGTAGAAGCTGCCATTTTCTTCAAATGTCCTCCAAAATAACTTTTTGCCTTCTTATGTGGATCCTGGACGAAGAACTTCTGGTGGAATGACCTACTCACAACTATTTTCCCTGTCTCGTTGAAAATATTCTCAGGGCTGAAGTCTGCATCCAAAAAGAATTGTTTTACTTTCATCAATTTTATCACAGATTATTTTTCTGCAACATGAAAAGCTTAAAACGTTTTGTTAATAGGACCAAAGCTTCTTTCCTCTGCCATTAAGACTCAGTGCTGTATCAATATATTTCCAGTATAGATCTACTTCTGATAACCAAGTGGTTAGGACATGCTCCAGTTCAGAGCCTGGTATCAGCTCTTGAGTCAGGTTTTGTATTAATGTTCTGGCATTAAGAAAATGCTGCTGGAGATTTGTGTGTAATAAAATATAGATCAGATGGTACTGAGCATTAGACAGCATCGTCTGACATCACCAGCCAGCGTAAGTCAAAATGAAAGTATTGCTATACATCACCATGCCTTGCTGACAATATAGATGCATATGAGTTTTCTAAAATAAATAAATTAAAGGCTAAGTTTATTAAGAACCTCCTCCAACAAACCATTCAATAGCTCTCTCAAAAGCTTTCTAATAAGCAGAGAAGAATCCTCATGGCTCCTGTTTGATTTCTTACTGGAAAACTGACATTGACTATTGACATAATTAAGGACAATAAATGGACTTGAGGCTTGAGAATTAGCTCTTCCACGGCAGAAGCAGGGAGAAAGCCATGAACTACAGAGGACGGAATTCTCATTACCAAAATCCACACAGTACTCCCTTCTATGCAATATAATTCAAACTGCTGATCTTTTGGTTAGCAGCCAAGCTCTTAACCACTGTGCCGCCAGGGCTCCAATATAATTATAGTTTGGGTTATACGTACTATTAATAACAGTTAAGACTTCAATTACTGGAGGCTATCATATTAAATGGAGTCCTTGGGTGATGTAAATGGTTTATGCGCTCAGCTGTTAACCAAAATGTTGGCTGTTCGACTCCACCTAGAGGCACCTTGGAAGAAAGTCCTGGCAATCTACTTCTGAAAAATCAACCATTGAAAACCCTATGGAGCACAGTTCTACTCTGACACACATGAGGTTGCAATGAGTCAGAATCGACTAGACAGTAACTGGTAACTGACATCATGTTAAATTCCAAAACTTAACATTCACCATACTTATTATGAAATATTAACATTTCACTGCAAATGCAGAAGTAATTACAATTTCATACAAAAAGATATGTAGTGATTCCAACTGTGTACATTATGCACATTCCATTTCACTTATCCCTTCTGTGGGTAACAAGCAATCTTACAAAAAAAAAAGCCCATTGCCATCGAGTCGATTCAACTCGTAGCTACCCTATAGGACAGAGTAGAACTGCCCCATAGGGTTTCCAAGGAGTGCCTGGTGGATTCAAACTGCCATCCTTTTGGTTCGCAGCTGTAGGTCTTAACCACTGTGCAACCAGGGTTTCCAAGCAACTTACAAGTATTTGATAATGAAAAGCAAACCTAATGTGACGTATAATAAATTTTCTCAGGACAAAGGGATAAAGCATCAAGGAGACTGAATCAGAGACTTAGTGCAGTTCAGGACCAGGGCTCTATATTCCGCAAAGATCGTGATAATCGAGAAAAGCCATGTTCTCTTGACTTCTTCCAGTCCACTTTCTCGGGTTCTGAAAGAAATATGCTCAAAACAAGGTTAACTTTTCATTTCAGAACAGAAAGGGCAGCCTGTTAAGAAGGAGGTTTGTCCTATTCAGATCCTCCACTTATTATGCCCTGAATTTTGAGTTACATGCAAGCGTGTGTGTGTGTGTGTGTGTGTGTGTGT
>NW_004444047.1:9442128-9451805 GCF_000243295.1 Trichechus manatus latirostris | reverse complement strand
CTTCCGCGAAAACAAATATGTAAGATGCTTCAAGCATTCTCCTCACAGTAAGGTACATAAACTGCTTTAAGTTCCATTCTCCCTTTATGAATAATGAAATCATCATTCTCAATGAATAATGCTTGGATTTTTCTATTCCTTTTTCAAAATATGAGAGCAAACATAGGTCAATAGAGTCAACATGCCAAGAACCACTAAAAACAGTGAGATGCAAACCTTTATGGCACATTTCTCTTCATTAGCTTTACAAACTCTCAAATCTCTTAGACAGTTAATCGTGAATTTATCTTTAATTGTTCTACCGGGCCATCACACTGAACATTACTCTATGATGCAACAAAGCCAAAATATATATATACATATGTAACATATATGTATATTATAAAACATATGGAATTATATGGAATTACATATATAGAATAAAAAGGTTTTGTTTGTCCTCATTTGTTTTATTGATATAATAAATAATCATTGAGGATCTGGTGTCAGGCATTAAATGCTGGATGAAGATAAATAAGACATGTTAACTGACTTTATGAACCTCACACACCGCTAAGAATGACAGACTCATAAACAGATAATTACAATATAGTGTTATATTAGAGGTTTTTGCGTTTTACTACGGACACAAGAGACAGAACAGGCGACTATCCCTCAAAGCTCCATATCTAGGCCTTCTCCTGCATTTCTTCATAAGTCTTCAACTTGTGATACCATCCTCAGCTACCATTACAACCCACCCACTCCAAGTGTTAACTATGAAAGTTTCTGGGAGTTTGATTCCAGGCAACTACAACCTCCCATCCCTGACAGCGCTTCGTGATCCTTATCAGGTGATTTTGAAACTTTCCTCACAAACACATCCACAAATCAGTGGGCACAGTCAGTTGTGCAGCTCGACTGGGCACAACAAGGCAAACGTAAACATTTTTAAGCGGGCCGTAGAGTGAGAATGGTACCAGAAGCCCTTGACTGGAAAGAACAGAAGCGTTGGCATGGATGCTCAGGGAGCTCCCTTCGAAACAGAGATTCGATAAACACTGGCTGAGCATCTGTGGGACAGAACCCAGGCACCCTACTGGTACTGGGAATTCAGAAAGGAATGAGACACGGCCACTGCTATAGAGGAGCATGAAGTCTAACAATTGACATTGAAATAAAGAAACTGCGATTAAGGTATCGTTTATTTGTAACAGCGTAAATGATTACTAGCAAATTTGACTGCACAAGAATTTTTCATAAAAATTTGCTCCTTAATTAACTCTTTAACTACCAGTTTTAAATATTAACTGTGTTTTCATGGTGGGTGCAGCAGGTGGGAACACTTCCTAATTTGTTCTTGTTGTTAGCGGCCATCAAGTTGGCCCCCAACTCATGACAACCCCGTGCACGACAGAATTGCTGCCTAACCCTGCATCATCCCTATGCTCTGTTGTAGATTGAACCATTGTGATCCATAGGGTTTTCGTTGGCTGATTGTAGAAGTAGATCACCAGGCCTTTCCTCCTAGTCTGTCTTAGTCTGGAGGCTCTGCTGAAAGCTGTTTGGCATCATAGCAACACACAAGCCTCCACTGACAGACAGGTGGTGTATGTACATGAGGTGCATTGGCCAGGAACTGAACCTGGGTGACCCAAATGGAAGGAGAGAATTCTACCACGGAACCACCAATGCCCTCCACTCCTTGATGAGCTGAGCTGCAATCTTCCTGAGGAAAATAAGTAGTAGATTGAGCACTCTAGAATACCAAGGCATACTAAAGGACATGCTTTCCAGCAGTATTTGTGTAGAATTCTCTTTATGCCGGGGCATTAGCTCCAAGTTTGCTCTCTCTAATATTACACACCAGGAGCTCCGGTGGTACGGTGGTTAAGCGTTTGGCTGCTAACCAAAAGCTTGGCAGTTCAAACCCACCCAGTAGCTCCGCGGGAGAAAAGACCTGGTGATCTGCTCCCGTAAAGATTACAGCCTAGGGACCCCTATGGGGCAGTTCTACTTTGTTCTATAGGGTCACTATGAGTAGGAATCTACTCAACGGCAATGGGTTTGGTTTTTGGTTTGAATATTACACACGACCCTTCTGTTCAAGAGATTCCTTGAATCTAAAGTTTTGTTTCCTAAAATAGTTGCTTTTTTTCCCTGGACTGGATGCATTTACAATTTCTAACAAAGTTGGGTAGCGTTGTTGCACTTCATGATAAGTCTTTTAATTATTATCCGACACGGTTTTTAAATTCGAGGTTAACTCAGTGCCAATTAGGTCCATTTGAAATTCTGTGTATTTTATTGTTTATTTTCACTTGCAGAAAGGAGACATACAAAACAGTCACAAATTCGCAATCAGCCCGCCCCGATTGTCATCCGTTTTGCAGTGAGTACTTTTTATTTCACACCCAAACAGATTCGTTTAATTAATTTATTTCTTGGCATTCGTGATTCTTCTTCTTTTTTTTTTTTACGCCAAAAATTTTATAAGGCCTGATTGTTGAACTGTTTCTAAAGTCCCAATGCTTGTTTTTTGTTGGGTCATTTGGGAATGTCTTCTAACCAAGCAATGAGTTCTTTGTCGTGAGGGATGAGAGAAAAGTAACTTTTTTCCCCACAAAAACTTGACTGTAAACACAAGCCTGGCCCTCTGTGACCTTGGACAGTCACACACGTGCAAGCAGCAGATGCAGGAGGTGGGATCCCCTCTGTTGCAGGCCTCGCTTACCACTTCTATCAAGCGCAGCTGAAGCTCCCAGCACGCAGTCACTCTGTCAGGAGGGCCTAGCACCAAACTGCACCGGGTTCCTATCTAGCCTTCTAAGACCAGCCTCAGGACTTTTTCTTCCCCTCAGACTGACAGAAAGTCTGCACTCAGAAGAAAAAAAAAAAAAAAAAGGGTACCAAATCTTTACTTAAGTTGCTTTTTCTCTTAAAAATATTTTATCAATAGAAACCGATAAGAACAAATTTCAAAGCATCATCTAAATGCATCCATACTTGAAAAATCAAGGACACTCATTTTGTTTTGGTTTGCCCGTAAATACTGCCCAGTGTCTACGGAGATAAAATGAGGGATCCAGGGAGAGCAGGTCACTTGGCAGTCACGTTTGAAGATTGTACTTCAGAGGCTCCATCAACGACTTCAAGCTAAAGGCCTGTGTTTATCCACCTTTAACTTGGAATGCTGTAGTTTCCGCTTCTCTTTCTTCCATTAGTTGCAATTCAGTGCTATTATCAGTGATGTATTAAAACAGAAAGAGGATCACAAAGGAACGTGAACGGGGAAACGGCAAGATTCTGCCTTGAAAATATGGCAATCATTTGGAAAAAATGACTTGAATACAGAAATCTCCAACCCTCACAACTACTCGTATAAACAACATTCCCAATAAAAATTGATTTGTTCTACGTCAGAAATACACCTCATGTTTAAAATCAATGTAATGATTTGTTCTCCCTATATTCATATATACGTGATTGTTTCCATGTTTTAGTGGGAAGAACCAAGTTTTGGAGTTAGACTTGGGTTCAAATCTTGCTTTGCCATTTATTGGTAGGTTATGAAGATTAAATGAGAAAGTACATAAAATGATCTGGAATGTGAGATGTTATCAATAAATATTAGTTCTTACTTCTTTCTTACAAGTCATAAAATATTAGAATTAGAAATAATTTAAGTGAGTATTTACATTATAATGTATACTTGTTGTTTTAAGTCTCCTACTATGACTTGATTTCTCATTATTTTAGTACTGTTACTTTTGATTTTTTTCCCCGCTATGAGCTGATGTGTCTTGGAAGAAGTACAACCAGAACGCTCCTTAGAAGGAAGGATGATGGACTACATCTTGCATACTTTGGACATGTTGTCAGGAGGGATCAGTCCCTGGAGAAGGACATCATGCTTGGTAAAGTACAGGATCAGTGAAAAAGAGGAAGATCCTTAATGAGATAGATTGAAACAGTGGCTGCAACAATGGGCACAAGCATAACAACGATTGTGAGCATGGCCCAGGACTGGCCAGTGCATAGGGTTCGTTCTGTGGTGCATAGGGTCGCTATGAGTCAGAAACAACTTGACGGCACCTAACAACAACAACGTGAGCTGATGTTTCATTTAATAAGCTAAATTTAAGAGCTGTGTGGTAGGCAGATATTTAAGATGGTTCTAAGGTCCCGGCCCCCTGGTGTGCATACGTCGAACAATCACTTCCCCTTGTGTATAGTCAGAACCTGTGAATACGATGAAATAATGGTCCCCTTGATTAGGTTATGTTATATGAGCAATGTGATGAGATAATCACCCCCATGAATATGTTACATTATATAAGACTCTGTCTTAGTAGACTGAAGAGAAAGAGATTCCCCTGCTGTCCTTAACTTTGAAGAAGTAAGCATATCCTAAGAGTGCCTATGAGGGGGCCATGTGTCAGGTTAGCACTTGGCTGCTAACCTAAAGGTTGGCAGTTGGAAACCACCAGCGTCTCAGAGGGAGAAAGATGTGGCAGTCTGCTTCCATAAAGATTATAGCCTTGGAAACCCTATGGGGCAGTTCTACACTGTCCTATAGGCTCACTAAGAGTCGGAATCAACTCGATGGAAATGGGTTTGGTTTGATAGATAGATACATATATATATATATATATATATATATATATACACACACACACACACAGGTAGTCCCTGACTTACAACATATTCCAGTTACAAGAAACTGTATTTAAGACTTCTTTTTCTGGTTTTTTTTGTACATCTTATCTTTAGTAATATGTACTACATACAATGTTGCAGCACATAATTTGTCAACATCATCATATCTCTAAGTTTATATGTAATGTTTGCAATTCCCAAAGACAAATAAAGAATGGATTTATAAAGAGACTACTAATAAAAAGCAATACTAATGAAAAAAAAATGAGGTATTTGACTTATGTCAGAACCGACTTACGGCAAAGTTGTCGGAACGGAATCCCAGTGTAAACCTGTTTACCTGTATATACCTATATCCACAGACCCACATCCAAAGGCCAAAGAGGTCAACTGTGTAAGGAACAGCTAGGTTTGGCCTTTTGCTTCTGGTTTCCGAGAATAACCTGAGCCATCAGGAGGCTTTTGCTTTTCTAAAACAACCAGGCAACACCTCAGCATATACAAATGAGATAGGAGGTGCCTAGCGCATCACCTTGGTAGCAGGCCTCGGAAAGAGGGGCATGATCACCCCCTCCCCACCCTACAAGGCCTGATATTTGCCCATGTACGCGCACATGGGCTCTGGAGTATAAAATGACTGGGCTAGGGACCTCGGGGTCCCCTCAGCTATGGTGTTACTGAGCAACATGCTTAGCAGAAGCCTTCAGCTGGTCACTATGAGTCAGAATTGACTCGACGGCAATGAGTTTGGCTTTGGTGGAACTAAGCCCACCTGGCCTGGAGGGGAGCTTCAGAAAGCAGGCCCCTTTTTTGAGTCTTTCACCTATGATTCCAGGTGGAGGCATGCATGAAATAGTTCTCTTTATCCTCCAGGACAGCTTCCAGGATCTAGGGGGACTGGTCTATGGTATAACTGTCTCCTTTGGGTCCCTCATTGACAGCACAAGATGGGGTGCAGGTAGGAATCTTTCATGTCATCCCAAACAGCTTTTGAGCCAAGAGGGATTGCTCATCCTGTCGTATGCTGTCTGTTCTTCTTGTAAAGCTCCTTCCCATGTACTATCATTCTGGGAGCTTCTGGTGTTCTCAGATGTGATATTCATGGAGCAATCAGTTTCGGTGATTGGTGCCATTTTTCTAATGACCTTTTGGCTACTTAGAAACAGGGGGCAACCTGGGAGTGCCTCACAGCAGCCTTGTGAGATCCTGATCAGACGATCCAGTTAAACCAAGCCCAGACTCCTGACCCACAGAAACTATGAGATAACCAACATCTACATGTTGTTCGAAGCTGCTGAATGTGTGGTACTTCGTTATGCAACATAGAAAACTAATATAAGTAAACTAACATTTTATATTTGTTGATGTTGTTAGGTGTTGTCGAGTCGGACACCCAGTATAAAAGTAATTCCTTGAAGGAAAGATTGAAGTAAGAGCAATTGGCTCATTAAACTCTGCTCTGTTAGGGAAAGCATGCCAACTCCTACCTACTGGGAATCACTATCAGTTGGCGGTGAAACAGTGGCCTATTAAAAAGAAAAAGCAGATAGCCGCACTCAACGTGTTGCTGTCAAGTCGATTCCGACTCATAGTGACCCTATGGGACAGAGGAGAACTGCCCCATAGGGTTTCGAAGGAGCGCCTGGTGGATTTGAACTGCTGACCTTTTGGTTAGCAGCCGAGCTCTTAAAAGTCACCAGGGCTCCTAGAAAAAGTATTTAGGACAAAAAGCGAGAATAGCTCTCACATTTATTGGGTATGTATTGTGTGCCGGCACAGTTCTATGCACTCTGCGGGAATTAGACCGTAAGGTGTTTTCCCGTGGCTTATATTTTAAAGTTGAATAAAAAATCAAGATTTTTTTCCAATACTGTTTCCTCAAAACAGTTCTACTGTTTCGGAAAACATCTACATTAGATTCAAACGTAGAAGTGTTAAAAGCTAATTTATTCTACCGCGAAGACAGCTTTAACCTACATATGTGAGAGCGATAAGAAAATCTGTTCACATCTGTAGGATAGAACCACACTTTAAAAGCTGGTCCCAGTAGCCTAACCAACTTTAACAATGAGCTTTACTAATAAGCCAGTTGCCCTCAAGTTGATTCAGACTCACGGCAATCCCATGGATGTCTGAGCAGAACTGCACTCCATAGGGTTTTCAAGGCTGTGATCTTTTGGAAGTAGATCACCAGGCCTTTCTTCGGAGGCACCACTGGGTGGGTTCAAATCACCAACCTTTTGCTTATTAGTTGAGTGCTTAACCATTTGCACCCCCCATGGACCCCTACTAGCAATCTTAAATACAAAAATGTCCTTGCTCACTTGAAATGTCATAAACCAAAAAAAAAAAAAAAAAAAAAAACTGGTGGCTGTCAAGTTGATTCTGACTCGTAGCGACCCTATAGGACAGAGCGGAACTGCCTCACAGGGTTTCCAAGGATTGGCTGGTGGATTTGAACTGCCGACCTTTTGGTTAGCAGCCATAGTTCTCTACCATTGAGCCACCAGGGCTCCTGTAGGTAACCCATTATAATGTTACCGTTTCTTAAGAATCAAAACTAAATTCAAATTCTAGTTATACCACTTAGCTATGAAAATTGAGCAAGTATTTAACCTCTGAGTTTCCTTACCTGTAAAACCGATCTTTTAGCACTGCAATAAAGATTGCTCTGAGACAACAATACCAACAATTGTGAGGGTGGTGCAGAACCTGGCAATGTTTTGTTCTATTATGCATAAGGCCACCGTGAGTCCGAGCTGATTTGACAGCAACCAATAACAACAACAATAAGGTAACATAAATATATGCACATACATACGTATGTATTAAGTCCCCGGGTGGCACAAATGGTTTGCACTCAACTACTAACCAAAAGGTTGGTGGTTTGAATCCACCCAGCAGCACCACAGGAGAAATGCCTGGCGATCTGCTTCCGTAAAGATCACAACCAAGGAAATCCAAGTAAGCCAGTTCTACTCTGTAACACGTGGAGTGGTCATGAGTCAGAATCAACTCGACAGCAACAGGTTACACGTATGTATTAGTCAGGGTAATCTTTGTGGCTTTACACAGACAAGGTGTTCACTTAACATCTGTCATGGATTGAACTATGTCCCCCCCCAAATGTGTGTATCAATTTGGCTAAGCCATGATTCCCAGTATTGTGTGGTTGTCCTCCATTTTGTGATTGTAATCTTATGTTAAAGAGGATTAGGATGGGATTGTAACACCCTTACTAAGGTCACATCCCTGATCCAATGTAAAGGGAATTTCCCTAAGGTGTGGCCTGCACCATCTTTTATCTTATAAGAGATAAAAGGAAAGGGAAGCAAGCAGAGAGTTGGGGACCTCATATCCCCAAGAAAGCAGCACCAGGAGCAGAGCATGTCTTTTGGACCCCGGGTCCCTGAGCCTGAGAAGCTCTTCGACCAGGGGAAGATTGATGACAAGGACCTTCCTCCAGAGCTGACAGAAAGAGAAAGCCTTCCCCTGGAGCTGATGCCCTGAATTTGGACTTGTAGCCTACTAGACTGTGAGAAAACAAATTTCTATTTGTTAAAGCCATCCACTTGCGGTATTTCTGTTATAGCAGCACAAGATAACTAAGACAGCATCCTTCCACATGTTCATTCAGGATCCTGATTCCTTCCATCTCTCTCTTCCTTGAGAGTGGATTAGGAAAATCACACAGGACCAAGCCTGGAAATGTGGCCACGCCTAGAAATGGAGTTCAGCCCTTCCATGAACATTCCTTTGGCCAGAACTTGGTTCCATGGTCTGAACCTACCTGCAAGGAAAGCTGGGAAACATAGCCTCAGAAGAGGAAATGAGATTGTGAGCATTTAGCCGGCCAGGGCTACAAGGGTGATCTAGGAGAAAGTTTTCTCCTATCCCTTAAGGAACATCTTCACATACTAGTTTCCTAAAGCTGCCATAACCGAAATACCACAGTGGGTGGCTTTAAAGAACAGATACTAATTTTCTCACAGTTCTGGAGGCTAACAGTCCAAATCAGGGTCTCCACCATGTCAGTTCCTTCTGTGAACCTCTCTCCTAGTTTCTGGTGTCTGTGGATGATCCTTTGCCTGTAGACAATAGTCACGTGGCTTCTGTCTTCCTCGGTGAGCCTGCCTCTGTGTCTTATCTGCTCTTTTTATAACTCAGAAGTGATTAGATTTAGAGCTCACCCTACTCTAGTATGATGTGATTAAAATACCAAAGAAAACCCCCATTTCCAAATAGGATTACATCCACAGATATAGGGTTTAGGATTCCAACACATATTTTGAGGGACACAATTCAATCCCTACAAAGAATATCAGAAAGTGTATAAGGGAGTGAGGAAGCAGATAATCTCATCTCCTCTTTGACCATTTGATGATATTTCCCCATGTCGTGTGCTTCTCACTTTGCAGGTTGCCCTCAAGGGGACACAGTTGTTTGTCTGAGCTATTTGAAGGCACAAGATAAACATGGTACATTTTCCTAGAATATCATTTTAACCGGTTGGTGGGGAGTAAGGGCAGACTCAGAAATGATCTAAGTGATTTAACTTACATGTAGTTTAAAACTTTAAATTTATAAACTTAGATACAATATGCAGTGGAATGCAAAATTCATATGATTTTTTTTAAAGAAAAACCATGAGATTTCAAAGAAACTTTTACATGAAAGACTCTTTGTGCTCAATTTCTACCTACTACTATGTGGATATGTTCATAGGGCCATGTCTCAGGCAGCTGGTGCTTCTATAACAGAAATACCATAAGTGGATGGCTTTAACAAAGAGAAGTTTATTTCCTTACAGTAAAGTAGGCTGAACGTCCAAATTCAGGGTGTCAGCTCCAGGGGAAGTCTTTCTCTCTCTGTCGGCCTTCTCATCCATGTTCCCCTGGACTAGGAGCCTCTCTTTGCAGGGTCCAAAGGATGCACTCTGCTCCTGGCACTGCTTTCTTGGTGGTACTAGGTCCCCAATTCTCTGCTTGCTTCCCTTTCCTTTTATCCCTTGTAAGATAAAAGGTGATGCAGGCCACACC
>NW_004444047.1:9383571-9442028 GCF_000243295.1 Trichechus manatus latirostris | reverse complement strand
TAAAATTACAATCACAAAATGGAGGACAACCACACAATACTGGGAATCATGGCCTAGCCAAATTGATACACACATTTTGGGGGGGACATAATTCAATCCATGACGGGCCACTAAGATGATTTCAGGGGAAAAGTATGAAAAGCACTGGATCATGCTGGGCAAACGTATTTCCTTTGAAATTCAGCACAAAGAACAACCTTCATGTATAAAATTTCTTTGAAACCTCATGTTTTTTCTTTTAAAAAATTCATATGAGTTTTGCATTCCACTGCATATTGTATTGTTCAAATTAATGAACTAAATCTTTCTACTTTATTTTATGTATCATATATTTTTATATTATATATATTATGTCTATGTGTATATTTGCTAAATATTAGCATAATCTGAACATTGCATATCAGATAAAAAGAAAATGATACAGACTATCATTACACCCAAACTGCCTTCCCACACCTTCAGTACAAATATACCAACACATTCTTTCAGCTAAAAACAGCTCTCACCCCAGTGGTACTATGTCTGCGATGTCATCCAACTGTTAAGTGCAGTTCTCTGTGGCAAGTGTTCAGGGATAGTTGAGCATGTGGAGAGGTGTTGTGAGACAAAGTATGGGCAAGCCAAACAACTAGCTCAAATGGGTGTCTGTGAATGTTTAGGGAGAGGCAGCTTCTTCTTGCCTGGATTTCCGGACCTAAGACATTTGTTTATTTGAATTTTGTAATAATAGATAACCGTTTACCCTTTCACCTCATATATTATTATTTTTTTCTTAAAAAAGAAAAGTTGGTTCCACCGACCCAGAGGCACCTCAGAAAACAGGCCAGCAGACCTGCTTCTGAAAGGTCACAGGATTGAAAACCCTATTAAACAGTTCTACTCTGCACTCATGAGGTTGACATGAGTTGGAATCCACTCAACGGCAACTAACAAGTGATCGTTTGAATTTCTTCTCAGGTAGCCTGTCTATTCAAATCTTTTGTTCATTTTTTTTCTATTTTGGTGTTTGTCATTTTCTTTCACATGTTTAGAAATTCTTTATATATTAACAATATATAAAGCAATATTAAGAATACGAACTCATTACCTGTGGATTAATCTTGCCACCACAAAAAAATGTGTTGTGACTATCTCCAAGATTACCACTTATTTTTTGGCTTTGGTGTCCTTTCCTATTCTGAATCTCTAATTTTTATGTGGGCAAATATATCAATCTTATAATTTATACCTTTTGAGTTTTCTAACGATTTTTTTTTCTTTAAAACTTCACAAATATTCTTCTAAATTATCTAACATGAAAATAACTTCCATTCATTTCAAATTTATCTACTGTATTGAAATGCAACTTTGCCATCTGTTCAGTATGCATTGATCTGTTCTTTGTCTATTTGTCTGATCTAGGTGTCTTTTCTTATGGCGGTACCACATTGTTCTGATGATAGTGTGGTAAAGATGACAACTGCTCATCAGGGTCTACGTTTTCCTCTTCTTCCTGGCTACACTACGAGACGGCATTTCTCAGTCCTCTTGCATTTAAGTGGGGCCATGTGATTAGTGACCACTCACTGAGGAAGTTTGGGAAAAATAAGGCTTCTCCATTCTATCTCTCTTTTGCAGATGACTGGATAAATGAAGACTTCCAGAAGGAAGGAACAGCCACCAGATAGGAGGAACACAGATGTGCCAGATGATCATGTATGGCCTCTCAGCTTCAAACCTGCCCTTCTTTGCCCTGCTATGTTACACAGGTGCTAAATCCTATAAACATCTCTCCTTTGGCTGGTGTGATGGTTAAGATTGTATGTCAACTTGGCTGGGCCGTGATTCTCAGTGTTTTAATGCGATCACTCCCATGACTGAATATACTGTGAGTAGCCAATCAGATGAAAGGAAGTTTCCTTGGGGGGTGTGGCCTGCATCCGAATATAAGCAGACTTCCTGGCCTTTTGCTCACTCTGGGTCCTACAGCTGCCTCCTGTCATCTCACCTCCAGTTCTTGGGACTTGAGCTGTTGGCTTATCTGCTGATCTTGGGATTCCTCCATCTTCACAGCCTGTGAGCAGAGCCCTGCTCTCTGAACTGCTGATCTTGGGTTCGCCAGCCCCTGCAGCTACGTGAATCAGGAGAAACCTTGTGGTCTTGCCTGCCAATCTTGGAATTCATCAACCTTCACAGCCTGTGAGCAGGAGCCCTGCTCTCCGACTTGCTGATCTTGAGCTTACCAGCTTCTTCTGCTGCATGATTTGGGAGAGGCCTCTACCCTGATCCATAGACTTGGGACGTTCTAGCCTCTACATTCACGTGAGCTGTTTCCTTGATATAAATTTCTCTCTACATATATTTATACGCTTTACTGGTTTTGCTTCTCTAGAGAACCCAGCCTAAGACAGCAGGTAACATAAACTTAAGCTTTGTCAGTAGAAGGTGTTAGCAGCACACTGCAGGAGGAAAGCATTTCTCTTCCTGCTTTGAGGTAGTTTTTCCTATTGATTCTTGCAGCACGTGGTGGCAAACAGCAGTGGGACACCTAGTGGCACCTACCTTCCTAGCAAGTTTCTCCACATTCCAGCAGGCAGCTTCTCAGAGAGCTTGGGGACAGCCCAACAGACAGCGTCTCAGTTAGTCTTGTCTGGCACCACCTTGGGCAGTTTTCTGCTTACCAGCCCCAGCCAGCGCACCTCAGAAAACTTTTCACCTTCCTCTCCATGGAGGTCTGAATCTCTGCATTGGGGGCTGAGGGACTTCCCTCAAGTGTGGTCCTTCAGTTGAGCTCTCTGCCTCAGTCTTGAAGGTGGTGACTGCTCCCTGTATCTGCTCTTTCTGTATTCTTTAGAGTTCTCTTAACACCTTAGTAGTTAACACTCCTAGCGAATAATTCTTTATGTAATTTTCCCCTCTTCGAATTACTGGTATAGTTTCTGTCTCCTGATATACATATATCCATGAATGACTGCTTGGAATAGATCCTCCTCTCCCCACCACCTGTTACATGGGGATGAATTAATTGTGTTAAGCCACTAGAATGTGGGAGTTGCTGGTTACAGCAATTAGACTACCTTGGCTAAACAGTGCTGTTCCGGAGTTATGATAACAGTTAATATCTGGTAAATCAAGTACTCTGTACTCTTCTTTTTTAAAATGGCGTGGCTATTCTTGGACATTAATACTTCCATATGAAATCTGACTTCATTTTCTCTCATTCCAATAAATTAAAATTCTACTGTACTAGAACTCTGATTGAAGTTATATATTTATGAAAATTAGCGTTTTTATATTAACTTTTTTCCCTAGGAAGTAATTGATGGTACTTAAGGAAGAAGTCCAAGCTGCACTGAAAGCACTGGCAAAAAACAAGCCTCCAGGAATTGAAGGAATACAAACTGAGATGTGTCAACAAATGGATGCAGCCCTGGAAGGGCTTACTCGTTTATGCCAAGAAATTTGGAAGACCGCTACCTGGCCAATGGACTGGAAGAGATCCATATTTGCCTATTCCCAAGAAAGGTGATCCAACCAAATGTAGAATTTATTGAACAATGTCATTAATATCACAAGAAAGTAAAATTTTTCTGAAGATAGTTCAAAGCAGCTGCAACAATATTTGGACAGGGAACTGCCAGAAATTCAAGCCAGATTCAGAAGAGGATGTGGAACAAGGGATATCATTGCTGATGTCAGATGAATCCTGGCTGAAAGCAGAGACTACCAGAAAGATATTTACCTGTGTTTTACTGACTATGCAAAGGCATTCGACTGTGTGGATCATAACAAATTATGGATAAAATTTCAGAGAATGGGAATTCCAGAACACTTAGTTGTGCTCATGAGGAATCCGTACATAGGCCAAGAGGCAGTCGTTCAAACAGTAAAAGTGGATACCGTGTGGTTTAAAGTCAGGAAAGGTGTGCATCAGGGTTGTATCCTTTCATCATACCTATTCAATCTATATGCTGAGCAAATAATCCGAGAAGCTGGAGCATATGAGAAAGAATGGGGCATCAGGATTGGAGGAAGACTCATTAACAACTTGTGTTATGCACGTGACACAACCTTGCTTGCTGAAAGAGAAGAGGACTTGAAGTACTTACTAATGAAGATCAAAGACCACAGCCTTCAGTATGGATTACACCTCAACATAAAGAAAAAAATCCTCACAACTGGACCAATAAGCAACATCATGATAAACGGAGAAAAGATTGAAGTTGTCAACGATTTCATTTTGGTTGGATTCACAATCAACACCATGGAAGCAGCAGTCAAGAAATCAAAAGATGCATTGCATTGGGCAAATCTGCTGCAAAAGTCCTCTTTAAAGTGTTGAAATGCAAGACGTCATCTTAATAACCTTTTCAATCACCTCATATGCATGTGAAAGCTGGACAATGACTAAGGAAGACCGAAGAAAAATTGATGCCTTTGAATTGTGGTGTTGGAGAAGAATATTGAATATACCATGGACTGCCAAAAGAACAAACAAATCTATCTTGAATGAAGTACAATCAGAATGCTCCTTAGAAGCAAGGATGGCGAGACTGAAATGTTATCAGGAGGGATCAGTCCGTGGAGAAGGATATCATGATTGGTAAATTAGAGGGTCAGAGGAAGACCCTCAACAAGATGGACTGACACAGTGGCTGCAACAATGGGCTCAAGCATAACGATTGTAAGGATGGCGCAGGGCCAGGCAGCGTTTTGTTCTGTCGTACGTAGGGTTGCTATGAGTCGGAACTGAGTTGATGGCACCTAACAACAACAACATGTTTGTTTAGACATGAAGACATAAAATTTCCTTCAATAAAATTTTCTAGTTTTTTTAAATATATATAGTACATATCTTGCTTGTAAAATTTATTCCTAGATTTTATACTATTGCAAGTGAAATATTTTTCTATTTCCATTTTTAAATTGTTAATTATAATAGAAAAATTTTCCATGGATTTTTTTATATTTATTTTTTAACTAGCTGATCTAACACATTTTCTTATTAATTTTAATGGTTTTTAGAAAAAAAATCTCTTGGGATTGTCAGACATTCATGTCATCTGAGACAGAAATAAATCTATCTCATTTTCTTTTTGCATTAGTAAAACCTCTAAAACAATGTTTTCCAGAGGTTGAAAGTAGGTATCCCAGTATTTTCCTGATTTTTATGGGAACAACATAACACCATTTATTTTGTCATTTTGGAGGTAAATGCACATTTTCTTCTCTTTCTATATAATTAGAGTTTTATATAAAGAAATGGTAGTTGGGTTTTATTACATTTCTTTTTAGCATCTATTGGTGTAATCATATAGTCTTCTGCTTAATTGTTTGATATAAGGACACAGGTTCAGATTTCTTCCTGGTAAGATTAGGTCTCCACTAACTCCACACCCTCTCCACAGGATCTAAGACATATTTCTAGTCTTGACCTTGTCCACATATGACTTAGTTGTGGAGAGGAAACACAGAGCTCTAAGTGTTCCAGATAAGACCTTAGTCCCATGTCTCTGCACTCCTGTAATAGGATTATAGAAAACTCATAGAGCTGTACGTGGTCCCAATGAAACCACTACCCTCTCCCGTACCTCTCCCTGGCATTACCAATGCAAACTGCTTAAGAAGCCATTCCTCATAGGAGAATAATTAGAACTAACCATCTACCTCTTCCAGTGAGACCATTAAAACTAGTGCCATCATGCCTGATACCCTCGGTTAACTTAGTACCACCACAGAAAGCTCAAGCCACCCCCAAGTTCCTTAGTCAGTCTTCATTCCAGATTCTTATTCCCTTGCATCATCACCTAATTTGACTCAAGCTCTGATTCTCCCAGTGATTCTCAACTGAAGTGCTTCTGGCATTTATTTGCAGGAGCCAGAGATGCAAAAAGTCTTGCTATGTGCTGGGCAACCTCTGTACTGTGTACTGTAGGAATTATCTCACTCAAATGGCCAAGAGTTTCTCTATTGAGAAACACTGCATTTTCTTACATGCCTTCTGAAACCTGTGTATATACCAGCAACAGCCTCTCTATCCTCAACCTCATGTCTGAATGTTCCCTCTACCGTCTTGCTCTACGAGAAACCTGGCTACCCACTGAGGAATTCTTCTCGAATGGTGGCTGCTGTGCAACCAGCTCCGTGGTTTCAGCCTCACCAAGATGTCGGTCCATCTATGCCGCGTAGCAGAAATCACGACCTGTGAGGTTAAATTCAATTGGAAGAAACATTTCATTTAGAGGTGAATTATGTTTATTTCTAGGAGAAAATCCATCTGTGCATATTATCTCCTCTTGGAATCTGAGATTATCTTGTCTTCTGGCATAGAAATTCACAATGGTATTAAACTCAGAAGCAAATCTTATCTAAAGAGCCTTCTCCCTTCCCCCAAAATCTACCTTATTAAAACTTCTTATTTGTCCTCTTAGCCACAAGCCATTTCCATTTCCATATAAATTTTAAAAAATGCTGGTCAATTTTCTTTTTAAAAAGAATTAAGATTTTTATTGGAATTATATTGACTCTCTAGAACAATTTTAAAAAATGACATCTTTATAATATTAACATTTCTAGCTCATGAACATGGTCTATCCCATCATTTATTAGGTTTTCTTTAATTTATCTAAATAATGTTATGTGTTTTTCATAAGACTTAGTCTGAGAAGTTTCTACTTGTTGATTTTAATGTAAACAGTGTGTTTATTTTTTTTCTAATTGTTGCTGGTATATACAAATCAATTAATTTTTGCATGTTGACATTGTAGTCAAAAACCTTGATAATTCTGTTTATTAGTTCTAATGCCTTATATATAATTTTGGATTTTCAAAAACACAATCATATCATCTATAAATTATGACAGTTTGAGTCCTTTCCAATTCTTATACCTTCTATTTATTTTTATTACCTTACATATGGAATAGTACTTCCTGTATAACGTCAGATATAAGAAGTGGGGACGGCAGGTATATTTGTCTTATTCCTGAGCTCAGAAAGAAAGTTTCAGTACTTCACCACTCTATAAAATGTTTGCTGTAGGTTTGTTGTAGATGGAAAAAGCTCCCTTCTATTTTAAGCTTGTAAAGTGTCTTGTCATAAATGGATGTTGAATGCGGCAGTCATGGAAGTACACTCCTCAAATCTCACTTCAAGAAAGAAGCTGCCAGTGGGAGGGCAGTCAGCTGACAGCCTCCTACTGCAGACCTCTGGGATCCACCTCAGCATTCAAGCTGTGGCCACACTCTCCTCTGGCATTTTCCAGCCACTGATGGAGCACAGCAGGGGAGAGGGAGGGTGCTAGTGTACAATAACTTCTGACAAATTCAGGACTCCTCCTTGGACAATCTTTGCATTGGAGGTCCCCATTGGGCTGCATTGTGTTCTGAGACTCTTCTTACTCTTCCTTGCCTCTCTTCTTTCACATCGATTGATCTATATTAAACCAGTGCAAACACATAGATCCCAACTCATGGTGACCCCAAGTGTGCCAGAGTAGAATTGTGCTCCATAGGGTTTTCAATGACTGATTTTTCAGAAATAGATTGCCAAGCCTTTCTTCCAAGACGTGTCTGGGTGTACTCAAACTGCCAACCTTTCAGTTAGCAGCTCAATGCTTTAACTGCACTATGCAGGGACTCCTGATCTGGAGCTATTCCCTGCCTCTTCCTGCTTCTCTTCCCTTTATCTATCTATCATAGGTATAACCCTCAGTAAATTTATTACACTGTACTAGAAAGGTGGAAATTAGTATCACCGTTAAAGATCTAGTGGATGCAAAGGTGGTCATCCCTACATATCTCAATTTAATTCACAAAGAGCCCCTGTAGAAACCAGATGGTTCCTGCAGAATAATGAACCACCAAAAGCATAATCAAGTAATAGCTCCAATTGTAGTTGCCGAATGTCACATTGGGGCTTGTTTTTGTTGGGTGTCATTGAGTCAATTCCCAATTCGACCCCATGTGACAGAGTAGAACTGCCCCATAGGATTTTCGTGGCTATAATCTTTACAGAAGCAAACCGCCAGGTCTTTCCCCCACAGAGCAGCTAGGTGGGTTCTACCTGCTGACCTTCCTTCAGCAGCCAAGAGCTTAACTGTTGCGCCCCCAGGGCTCCTTTGACATTGGAGCCAGAGCAAATTAATAAAATCTTAGGTGTATGGTTGGAAGGAGCCCTGGTGGTGCCATGGTTAAGCATTCAACTGACCCAAAGATGGGCAGTTTGAACCCACCAGCTGCTTGGCTAGAAAAAAAACTTGGTGATCTGCTCCCGTAAAGATTACAGCCTAGAAAACCTTGTGGGGCAGTTTTACTCTGACCTATAGGGTTGCTATGAGTCAGAATCAACTCGAATGCACACAACAACACCAACAGATACATGACTGGTGCAGGACCAGGCAACATTTCATTCTGTTATACATGTGGTCGCTATGAGTCAGAGCAGTCTCAATGGCAACTAACAACAGATATATGGTATATGGCTACGGATTTGGCAAATGTGTGTGTGTGGTTTTTTTTTCCCCCCTATCTTAACCAGGAAAACAGTTCAGAATTAGTTCATAGTCACATAGAATGGCCAGAAATATTTATTTACAGTTTTATACTAAGACAATATTACTATTCTTCCCTCTGTCGTAGTATAGTCTGAAGAGAGCTGAACTGTCTGGACATCCCACAGGGCATCCAATTGATTCATTACATCAGTAATATCATGACAACTGGGAAGGATAAGCAAAAGGGGACTAACAGCCTGGAGGCCTTGATAAGACATGTACAGTCCAGGATAAACCCTACAAAAATTCCAGGACCTGCCACTTCAATAAAATTTTTAAGGGTCAATGTAACAGGTTAAATCCATCTTACAATGCCTAGTTCAAATTTCAAGGTTAATTTCAACTTTACATGAATATCTAAGAATGTTATGGATTGAATTGTGGTCCCCAAAAATGTGTATCAACTTGGCTAGGCCATGATTCCCAAGTATTGTGTGATTGTCCACCATTTTGTCATCTGATGTGATTTTCTCATGCGTTATAAATCCTACCTCCATGATGTTACTGAGGTGGGATTATCGGCAGTTATGTTAATGAGACAGGACTCAATCGACAAGATTAGATTTTGTTTTATGTCAACCTCTTTTGATATATAGAAGACAGAAGCAAGCAGAAAGACATGAGGACCTCATACAACCAAGAAACAAGAGCCAGGAGAATAATGTGTCATTTGGACCCGGGGTACCTGTGCTAAGAAGCTCCTCGACCGGGGAAGACTGATGACAAGGACAGTCTCCCAGAGCCGACAGAGAGAGAAAGCCTTCCCCTGGAGCTGGCACCATGAATTTGAACTTCTAGTCTCCTAAACTTGGAGAGAATAAACTTTTCTTTGTCAAAGCCATGTACTTGTGGTATTTCTGTTATAGCAGCACTAGATAACTAAGATAAAGAACAAACTGGTTGAATTAAAAAAGAAAAAAATGTTATTCCTTTATATAACAATGACAATTACCAGACGGCTTAGGAGAAAAAAAAATTACTGTGATGGTTAAGATTGTGTGTCAGCTTGGCTGGGCCATGATTCTCAGTGTTTTAATGTGATTACTCCCATGATTGAATATACTGTGAATAGCCAATCAGATGAAAGGGAGTCTCCTTAGAGGTGTGCCCTGCATCTGAATATAAGCAGACGTTCTGGTTTTTTGCTCTCTCTGGATCCTGTGGCTGCCTCCTGTCATCTCATCTCTGATTTTTGGGACTTGAGCTGTCAGCTTAGCTACCGAACTCGGGATTCATCGATCTTCACAGCTTGTGAGCAGAACCTTACTCTCTGACCTGCCAATCTTGGGTTCACCAGCCCCTCCAGCTACGTGAATCAGGAGAAACCTTGTGGTCTTGCCTGCCGATCTCAGAATTCGTCAACCTTCACAGCCAGTGAGCGGGAGCCCTGCTCTCCGACCTGCTGAACTTGGGCTTGCCAGCTTCTGCAGTTGTGTGACTTGGGAGAGGCCTCTACCCTGATCCACGGACTTGGGATGTCCCAGCCTCTACAATCACGTGAGCTATTTCCTTGATATAAATTTTATATATATGTACACGCGTTACTGGTTTTGCTTCTCTAGAGAACCCAGCCTAAGACAATTACCCACAAAAGCACAGCAGACATCCACAGAATTGTCCTAATTATTTTGGTCATGCTAATAAGTCACTGGATTTCCACTATATAGGGTAATTTCTCTATTTACTGAAAACCCTGCTTTGGATCTCTTTGCTTTTAGATACCTGAGGTTCTAGTGGAGAATAATTAATACCTTCCTGCAGAAATGAGAACAGAATCATCAATACAATCGAACAAAAAACAAGAACGGTGAGTATTCAGTGCAATGCCCACTGAAGAATCCTCTCCCGAATGTGATGCCAGCTCAGCTGCCACTTTTATCCACATTTTCTTTGAAATAGAAAACTAAAACATCACTTTTTGTCAATAGCTTTTTTCAAGAATTGCAGCCAGTAAAAGGAAGACTTGAAAACAGCATTGCAATCAGAAACTTGATACCTCTTCATTACAATTTCTCTTGTCATTTTTGTCATTTTGTAAGTCAAGATGTGGAAACAACATGCAGAAATACAGACACGCATTTCTATGCATTATTCTTCACCAACACCCAAGATAGCCTTGGGAACCTCAGAAAGTATGCCAAAATTTCAAGGTATCAGGTTAGCTTCTCAAAACGTTGTCTCACAGTTGTTAGGACTTTGGACATGCTGCATTCAAGGACCCAGAGGCACCACTTGGAGCTTGTCATTCCTGTCAGGTAGATGAAGGGCGAAGTGTACAACAGGCCAGGACGTTCCTTGGAGTTCTTTCTGTCAAAAATCACTGACATGCTGTTTGTTTGTAGACGTGTTTTTGCCTGTGCTAAAGGAAGATGGATGAACTAAAACCTATTAGGGTGTGTCGTTAATAGCCCAAATCAATCACTGCAAAAGGTCACTGCATTACTTCAAGAAGAGGATTGAAATGTAAGCATTTTGGTAAAACTGGAGATGATAACTTTACTGATTTTTATTTTAATTATATATAATACATTAATGCATTCCCTTGGTAATAGCCACATTATTGATTTATTTGTGTTCATATGGCAACATTTAATCAATTAATTTTACAAGTAACTTAGATAAATTTTAACCCTATGAAAAGAAGCGATCTATACTCTGTCCTATGTGGCAATACATGAGATTAACAAACGGGATTTGCACAAAATTTTCTATAATAAGACCTTCCAAAGTAAGGAATCAGTACCTTCGTGGATCATACTGAACATGCTGAAATGATTAGACCATGAATTTGAGGTAGGTTGAGGCCATTGGAGGTTCTACAAGAGACTACCTTCATAGCTCAGAACTGCCTCAGCTCAGAACTGCCTCAGAACTGAACCTCTTTTATACCCCTTAGTGCAGGAAGTAACCAAAATAAACTTGATGAATGTGAAATTAGTAGACACCAGTTCTCTATTACTTGTTTTATTGGCCTTTTGGGTCCATTGGCAATTGGCATTAACAAAGATCTTAGTCTATGCAATCGCTAAAATATTATTGTGTTCACACTCTCTTGCACTAGCTAGGTAGAATAGCTATTAATAATTATGTTGAACACACATAAAGGACGTAGGCCTAAGAGAGTGACAGATTATTTACCTTCACAAAAACTCCAAGTCTCAGAGTATAAAAATAAAAAAATATCCCGTGCTCTGGAAGAGGGTCCAAAACCATGGTAAGGACAAAAAAAAAAAAAAAATCTCTAAAGAAAACAATCATTATCCTTATAATGAGCCTTTATGGTCATACAAAACATTGATATTCATCTTCAATTCATTTATGAGTTAGTTCTGAATTTTCTCTGAGACAGAAGATAAAAAATTTATGAACAGTCAGCCTATGGCTATGAAAAAACTTTTGCTCAAACAAAACAAGGATATATGGTATTATTTTGTTCATGGCGTCAGTAGAACAGGTCATTAGAAATGCTATTCAAAAACTGACTTGAAAGACATAATATTGTTTATTGACTATGTTAAGGCATTCAACTGTGCAGATCATAACAACCTGTGGATAACATTACAAAGAATGGGAATTCCAGAACACTTAATTGTGCTCATGCGGAACCTGTATGTAGACCAAGAGGCAGTCATTCAAACAGAACAAAGGATACTGTGCAATTTTAAAATCAGGAAAGGTGTGCATCAAGGTTGGAACTCTTTCACCATACTTATTCAATCTGGATGCTGAGCAAATAAACCGAGAACCTGGACTGATGAAGAAGAACGCAGCATCAGGATTGGAGGAAGACTCGTTAACAACCTGCAATATGCAGATGACACAACCTTGTCTGCTGAAAGCAAAGAGGACTTGAAGCATTTATTGATGGAGATCAAAGACTACAGCATACAGTATGGATTACACCTTAACATAAAGAAAAGAAAAATCTTCACAACTGGACCAAAAAGCAACATCATGATAAACGGAGAAAATACTGAGGTTGTCAAGGATTTCATTTCATTTAGATCCACAATCAAAGCCCGTGGAAGCAGCAATCAAGAAAACAGAGGACATACTGCATTGGGTGAATCTGCTGTAAAAGACCTCTTTAAAGTGTTAAAAAGCAAAGATGTCACTTTAAGGACTAAAGTGCTCCTGACCTAAGCCATGGAATTTTCAGTAGCCATATATGCATGTGAAAGCTGGACACTGAATAAGGAAAACTGAAGAAGAATTGATACCTTTGAATTATGGTATTGACAACAAATATCGAATATGCCATGGACTGCCAGAAGAATGAACAAATCTGTCTTGGAAGAAGTACAGTCAGAATGCTCCTTAGAACTGAAGATGGTGAGACTTTGTTTCATCTGCTTTGGACATGTTATCAGGAGGGACCAGTCCCTGGAGAAAGACATCATGCTTGGTAAAGTAGAGGGTCAGGAAAAAGAGGAAGACCTTTAAGGAGATGGATTGACACAATGGCTGCAACAATGGGCTCAGGCATAGCAACAGTTATGAGGATGGCACGGGGCTGGGCAGGGTTTTGTTCTCTTGTATATAGGGTCACTATGAGTCGGAACTGACTCGATGGCACCTGACAACAACTGACTGCAGCACACAATAAGTACATTCCATTGTCTTTCTTTCCATTCAAGGACCCAGAGTTCAACCTTACCCCCATCCATTGCTTATCTTTTTCACCCCAAGTCAGCAGTCCTGGAAATCAGTGTTAAATACACTCCAGCTACAGAGCTGGCTTAAAGGCACTGAGGAGTAAAACTAAAGATTTGCGGAAATTTTAGAAGATATTTTTAACTACGTTTTTGATTGGGGCTTGATTATTTCTCTAATTAAAAAGGTTGAGGGAGAAGAGTAAATGCTTCTGAGAAGGGTTCAAAGTAAACTGCGGGGAAGGGATGAGGGGGATCCAAGTGTTCATCCTCTAAGACCCAGGAGCCTGTGTGGGACAGCCCCATCCCAGGCTCAGCATGGGCAGTGAGGCCTTGCCCCCTGATAATTCAGGGACCCAGGTGGCTACATGGCCAGGGTTACAATACCAGTTTTCCACTTCTGTTTGTGTTTGGTTTTGGATTATTACTTGAACTTGTAACTAAAGAAGTGCTTAAACCTATCACGGCTTCCTTGTGTACTTGCTTCAAAGAAAGACAGTCAAGATGCTATCTAGAACAGGTAAACACAGGTAAGCCTCTCCTTGGCCACTGAAGGGCTGAATCCATATCCTCGGTAAAATGAGGGGCTGTAGCCAGTAGCATGAACTAGTAAATGTCTGTACATCTGGAAAAAGAGTAAGGTTAACATTAAAGATAGAAAAATGACTTGTCTCAATTTTTGAAAAAGCAGATGGAGACCATCAATGGTACACCGGCAAACCTGGTATTGATTTTGGCTAAGTTTTTGAAACAGACCGTCGGTAGTGATTTGTGATCATTGTGGAAGAGACAGTCACTAGAAGCCAGTGAGGGTTTACTGAGAGGAACTATGTTAACCTTCTTTTGTTGTTGTTGATTTGGTTACTACCAGAGCCAGTTGTCACTGAGTCAGTTCCTACTCATGGTAACCCCATGTACGTCACAATAAAACTGTGCTCCACAGGGTTTTCAATAGCTGGTTTTTTAGAAGCAGATCGTCATACCCTTCTTCCAAAGTGCCTCTAGGTGGACTCAAACCACCAGGCTTTGGGTTAGCAGTAGAGAGCATTAATCGTTTGCACTATCCAGGGACTCGGTTACTGTAGTTGCTGTTTGCTGACAAGTCGATTCCAACTCATAGCGACCCTGTAGGACAGAGGAGAACTTCTTCATAAGGTTTCCTAGGCTATAATCTTTATGGGAGCAGATTGCCAGGTCTTTTCTCTCATGGAGCTGCTGGGTGGGATCGAACCACCAGCCTTTCAGTTAACAGCCAAGCACTTAACCATTATGCCACCAGGGCTCCTTCATTAGGTTACCAGGGCAGTTTATTTCTTTGGGAAAAGTAGTCCCTAGAGAAAACCAAATGAAGAAACCTAAAGGTGCTGGTTCTTTGCCAGAAAATGAAAGTTTAGCTTAGGCAAAAATAAAACATTGAGTTTGATGCTAATTCATTTAAACATGCCCACTGTATGCTCTGCAAAGAAAAAACAACAAAAATTACATTAAAGTAATTCAATAAATGTGCCAGGCAAAGAAAAAGAATGACGTTTGATTAGAGATAGTATTTGCTATAGTAGCATTTGCAAGATTTGAAATTTAAGAAAGTCTCAAAACCGAAGTCTATTACATAATTTATAAAATTTTTTCTTCATAGAATCAAAATTATTTGAAGTGAAAGTTCCCTGAATTCATTTTACTATATGACCATCAGCCTTCACGTTTATAAAGTGTTCTGTTTTCATTTTGCAGAGGAGACAACTGAGATCCAAGTATTTTAAATGGAAATTAACAAATAAAAGGTCAAATTTAAAATTCAGATGTTATACAGATCTAACTACCATACTCTTTGCTAAATATCTGAACATTCAATTTTATATCTAGTTTCCTTGTGCCTTTTCACGCATCAGATGAGTACTGTTTATCTGGCTACCCCTTACTAAGCTACTGAAAATAGTTACATAAGAAAAAAAGGGTGCATAACTTGCAGAAGTAAAATTCCAGGTAAGAATTATAAATTTTGATGATTAAGAGGTAAAAATTGAAATGTATTAGTAAATGCACTAGACGCACTAAATCTTTAAAATCTATATCAATTTTTATGCAAAGAATATTACAGATTTGTTCTTACATTTTTGAAGCAAAGAAGTAAATTATCTAATTTATTCTTATCCTTGTCCATTAGTCATTCTCTAGTCTCTTACTCTTTGCTATTTCTTTGGCTCAGCATTTGTGATTTTCTAAAATTATACTATTTATACATTTGTTTATTTGTTTATTATCTATTATCTCCATTTGAATTTTATGTTTTCTAAAAAATTACATTATTTGTACATTTACTTATGAGTTCGCTGTCCCCATTTGAATGCAGTTTTGTCTGGCTTGTTCACAGCTGTATCTTTACACCCATGCAGTGTCTCAAAGATAGTAAGGATTCAACAAATATTTGTTCAAAGGATAAATTAATTTAAAGCATCGAAACATGTACACATAATATATGGTCCATGTATATGCTAGATGAACTGCATTAAATACAGGTGCATATTTGCCCAAATCCTAACTAAATATCTCTTTTAAGCATTGTTATTCTTTCTGAGAAAAATAGACAAGTCAACCAACTTTCTTTGATTTGCATTTTCCAGGTTTTGTAGAACATCAATAAAACCCATTGCCATCAAGTTAATTCTGACTCATAGCAACGCTATTGGCTGGAGTACAACTGCCCCATAGGGTTTCCAAGGCTGTAAACCTTGACAAAAGCAGATTGTCACATCTTTCTCCCTCGGAGCAGCTGGTGGATTCAAATCACCGATCTTTCAGTTAGAAGCCAAGTGTTTAACCGCTGTGCCACCAGGGCTCCTCAGAACATCAGTAGGAAACTTTACGCTTCAAAGTCATGAAAGAATGATCTACAAAATGTCTGAATATACCAACATTGCTCATGATAATCCTAAAACAAAACTTAACAACAACAACGAAATGTATTTTATCAATAAATAAACTTTGAAGCATGTATTTATTTAAATATACTTCCTGATTATTTTAAGGGGTTCATATGTCAAATTTTAGTGTAGTGCGACTAATTTAATACTGGAAACCTTAGCCTTGTAGTATATCTAAACCTATAAATTAAAATTAACTATGCACTGATGAAAAAATGGAGTCAAATGTAAAAGTTTGATGGGAAGAAAATAAATGCAAGTGTAAAGACTAAATGAAAATTTAATAGAATATAGGTAAAGGGTATACTTTAACTAAAAAGTAAGATAAAACCTTAGGAACCTCTTCAAATACCTCCACAGAAGACCAATGCTTACCTTAGTGTTTGACTACTGTCTATTTATACCCTTACCATTTCCAGTCAATTACACATTATATACCAAGTCAAAATCATTTGCTGAGAACTAGTGCTAGATTATCTCAGATGTTGTGGGCTGTATAGTTTTTTAAAATAAACTACAAAGCACACAGTAGCCTGAATTTTATTGATGGATTTGTACTGAGTAACAGACTAAAACAGAAACAAGAGAAAACAGCTGTCAAAGAACCCTTGGAAAGACTAAAAGACAGTTGCCCTTGAACTACTCTTGAAATTAACAGATCAGTCATTTTGAATAAGCAGCTTTCTTTCTTTTTTTTTAAACTGGTTATAATTTTTTTTTTTTTTTATTAAATTGTTCTACTTGCGTTGGCATCAGTTTGTCTAAAGCCATTAACAGTTGAAGAAAAATATTATATAACCTTAAAATTTGTATAAATTGCAAATGGCTTCCTGCTGACATACATAATACGCTGACATATATAATAAAGGTTGTATTTATACTTAAACCATTAAAAATGGCAGTGGGTTGGCAGACCCATGAGTTGCCCTCTCAACTTCTCATTTGAAATGTGTTCATACTGACAGAACGTTATTGCCAAAATTTTGGAGGAATTTCTACAAATGTAAAGTTGATCTCACTGGAGAGAGAGAAAAATATTTTCCTACTGAAAGAATACAGGAAGAAAATAGTTTCTCCTCCATTTTCCTCCCGCAGATTCAGAGATCGGAGAACTGTACCTCTGCTTCCAGACCGTTACTATCTCCAGTCCTGCCATATACAGAGACGCATACATTTTACTAGACTCCCTATTCCTTTCTTGTCACTATAATAAAGTGACAGAAGGCTTTTCCGTCTGGCCCACAGTCTTTCTCCTCGTGATTTCAATGTTCCATTAATGATCCGTCAATATCGAACTTTCTCAGTTTCCTGATCTACTGATCCCAAGTAATTTCCTCTCCACTTTCAACTGAGTCACGCACAACCAGATTAATAATTCAGTCCATGTCACCATCCACAACTGTTCCACCTCGAAAAACACTCATTAGAGTATCCTGATTTCTCACAACTGGCTCTCCTTCCAGCTGACTTGTGCAACTTCTATTCACAAACAATGCTGCAGCCTCATTGAAGCACCAGGCCATTGACCTGTCTATCTCTGCTCTTTCAGTGCACCAGCTCTCTCCTTTCTTCACTTTCCTATTATTCAGGTATAGCACTCTTGTTAATATCCTAATGTCTTTTGTGCTTCTGATTTTGAATTTCATCCATCTACTGCAACCTCAAACACTGATGAATTCTACTCTTCAATCTCTTCCTCTCTACCAAACTAATCTAGCACTAATGAAAACAGTCATACAAAAGTGCAAATTAGTATCTGTTACGGGTTGAACTGTGTCCCCCAAAAACATGTGTTGTAAATTCTATCCCCTATACCTGTATTTATAATCCCATCTGAGAATGGGTTTTCTTTGTTATGTTAATGAGGCAGCATTAGTGTATTAGTATTCTACATTCTGTTGAATCAGCTTTCTTTGGGATGGACACAAATATGGATCGCTTCCAATCAAATAGCTGTCTTCCTGCATTGCATCTGTTTGTTGAAGAATCTCAAGTGATAATTCCATCAATTTCTCGAGCCTTGTTTTCACCAATGCCTTCAGTGCACGCTGGGCTTCTTCTTTCAGTACTATTGGTTCTTGATCACATGCTACCTCCTGAAATGGCTGACCATTGGCCAATTCTTTTTGGTACAGTGATTCTGTGTATTCCTTTCATCTGCTTTTGATGTTTCCATATAGATTCCAAAAAAAAAAAAAACAACAAACCAAATTGGTTGCTGTCGAGTTGATTCAGACTCACAGAGGACCTATAGAACGGAGTAGAACTGCCCTAGAGGGTTTCCAAGGCTGTGATCTTTACTGAAGCAGACTGCCACATCTTTCTCCTCTGGAGCAGCTGCTGAGCTCAAACTACCAAACTCTGGGTTAGCAGCTGAGCACTTAACCACTGCACAACCAGGACTCCTTCTGATAAATCTACCTTCTTGCCTCATTACCTGTCTCCTTCTTTCCCCAGTAATACTGTCCTAATATTTCTCTGGTGTTCTGTTTTCAGGCCTACTGCATTCATCCTCCTCTCTGAATATAAAGTCTCCTCTTTGATTTAATAAGAGCTAGCTCCAACAGATAGCTTGGGTTAAATATATCAGATGGGTTGTGATATCGCTATAATTTCCATCAAACTCCATAGTCCTGCCCAATAAAGATACACTCGATGCATTGGAGCCCGCTAGTACTGGTTCACAAGGGCCAGTTATGTGGATCTCTTCCACACTCCCCATTCTTGACCTCATATCAGTAGTTTGAAACTAGCATTCTGAAAGGATTTACATCATGGAAGTCAGTAAATACGACAAATATCAATTTTTTCTGGTTTTATTTTTCTTCCTTTTTTATTAAACTTTTTGAGATCATTGTAGATTCTCATGCAGTTGTAAGAAAAATAGAGAGATCCTGTGTACCCAGTTTTCCCCAATAGTACCACCTTGCAAAACTAGAGTACCATATTACAACCAGAATACCAATACTGACAATATCACAACCAGAATATTGGCATTGATACAGTCAAGGTACACCACAGTTTCAGCACCAAAATTATCTCTAAGGTTACCCATTTACAGCCACGCCTACCTTTCTTTCCTGTGCCTCCAACTCCCACCTCATCCCTGAACCAGGGATCACATTTTTTGTTGTTGTTAATTGTGGTAAAATAACATATAACAAAACATTTGCCATTTCAACCATCTTTATGAATACACTACGGTGAAATTAATTACATTCACCATGCTGTGCAAACATCACCACTATTCTTCTCCAAGTTTTTCATCACCCTTAACAGAATCTCAGGCCCCTTAAACAATAACTCCCTTTTTCTCATTCCCTCTGGCCCAGCTAACCAATAAGGAACTTTGGTCTCTATGTATTTGCCTATTCTAGATATTTTACATAAGTGATGTCATATAATAGTTGTCATTTTGAGTCTGACATTTCACTCAACATAATGTTTTTAAGGTTTATTCATGTCATAGCACGTATAAGAACTTCATTTCTCTTTATGACGGAATAATATTTCGTTGTATGTATATACCGCATTTTGTTTATCCAGTCATCTGGTGATGGACATTTGGGTTGTTTCCACCTTTTGGCTATTGTGAATAATGTTTCATTGAACATTGGTATACGAGTATCTATTTATACCCCTGCTTGCAAGTCTTTTGGGTGTATACCTAGGAGTGGGATTGCTAGGTCATATGGTAATTCTATGTTTAACATTTTGAAGAACCACCAAGTTGTTTTCTACAGCAGCCACACATTTTGGAATACCACCAACAATGGATGAGGGTTTCAATTTCTCCACATCCTCACCAAGACTTGTCTTCCTTTTTTTTGATAATAGGTATCCTAGTAGCTGTGAAGTGGTAGCTCATTATGGTTTTGATTTGCAGGAGGGAAACCATCAGTGAGATGGATTGCCACAATAGATGCAACAATGAGCTCAAACATATCAAAGATCATGAAGATGACACAGAACCAGGCAACATTTTATTCTGTTATATATAAGGTCTCCGTGAGTCAGAGCCAACTCAATGGCAACTAACAACAACGATGACTAATGAAAGCTCAGTATCTTCTCGTGTGCTTTTTGGGTATTTTTACATCTTTTTTGGTGAAATGCCGATTTAAGTCCTTTTCCCTTTTTTTTTTGGATTGATTTGTCTTTTGTGTTGAGTTTTAGTTCTTTATATATTCTGGGTATTAAATCCTTATTCAATATACGGTTCCCAAATATTCTTTCCCTTTCTGTAGGTGGTCTCTTGAATTTGCTGATAAAATTCTTCGATGCACAAAAGTTTTTAAATTTGTTGCAATCCAGTTTATCTACTTTGTCTTTTGTTGCTTGTGCTTTTGGTGTCATATCTAAAGATTCATCATTGAAAACTAGATCCCAAAGCATTACTCCTATGTTTTGTTCTAAGATTTTTATGGTTTTTGTTCTTACATTTAGGTTATTGATCCATTTTGAGTTAATTTTTGTCTATAATGTGAAACTTGGGTCCAGTTTCATTCTTTTGCATGTGGAAAGCCAGTTGTTGCAACACCATATATGGAAGAGACTATTCTTTCCATTGAATGGACTTGGCACCCTTTTTGAAAATAGATGTATGGGTTTATTTTGGGACCTCAATTCTATTCCATTAGTCTATTTGCAGTACCAGACTGTTTTAATTACTATAGTTTTATAGTATGTTCCGAAATCAGGAAGCATGAGTCCTCCTCCTATGTTCTTCTTCAAAATTGATTTGGTTATTTGGGGCCCCCTGCAATTCCATATAAATCTGAGGATTGACTTTTCCATTTGTGCAAATAAGACTATTGGAATTTTGGTACAGATTGCACTGGATCTGTAAATACCTTTGAGTAGTACTAACATCTTAACAATATTAAGTCTTCCAATCCATGAACATGGAATGTCCAATTTATTTAGATCTTTTCAAATTTCTTTCAGCAATATTTTGTAGTTTTCAGTGTACAAGTCTTTCATCTCCCTGGTTAAATTAATCCTTAGGTGTTTTACTCTTTTTGATGCTATTGTAAATGGAATTGTTTCCTTAATCTACTTTTCAGATTACTCATTGCTGGTGTATAGAAATCTCACTGATTTTGTGTGTTGATCTTGTGCCCTACAACTTTGCTGAATTCATTTATTAACTCTAGTAGCTTTCATTGTGGATTTATTTTGGGGGGTTCTATAGATAGATGTAGATATAGATATATTCTATAGATAGATTGCCTAATTGCTCTGGCAAGGACTACCAGTACTATATTAAATAGCAGTGGTGTAAGCAAGCATCCTTGTCTTGTACCTACTCTTAAGAGGAAAGTTCTGTCTTTTCGCATTGAGTATGATGTTAGCTGTGGGTTTTACATAAATGTGATTTATCAGATTGAGGAATTTCCCTTCTATTCCTAGCTCGTTGAGTGTTTTTATCATGAAAAGTTGTTAGATTTTCTTAAATGCCTTTTTTGCATGTATTGAGATGATTATGTGGCTCTTTTCCTTTGTTCTGTTAATGTGTGTATTACATTGATTGATTTTTTAATGTTGAACTACCCTTGCATTTCTGGGATAAATCCTACTTGATTGCCATGTATAATCCTTTTAATATGCTTTTGGATTTCATTTGCTATGTTTTGTTGAGAATTTTTGCATCTATACTCATAAATGATATTGATCTATAGTTTTCTTGTGGTATCTTTGTCTGGCTTTAGTATCCGGGTAATATTAGGCTCATAGAATGAGTTAAGAAGAGTTTTCCCTTTTTCTATTTTTTGGAAGAGTTTAAGAAGGTTTGATGTCATTTGTCTTTTATTTATTCTTTTTTAAGAGCCAGTTTAAAAGCATGACACTTCATACACTCTAAGAAAACTCTGTGATTAATATGCAAATGAACTCTAATCTATTGATTTCTGTTTTTCCCACTCTGGGGCAGTGATAAGGACAAGGAGAGGACACTGAGCAAGATGACTCCATTGCTTGGAATCCATATCAACCACAGAAACATGAAACTCCTACTTCTTCTAGTCCATGGTTTTCTCCATGCAACAATATTTAGAAGAACAGTTGAGGCAACATGGATATGCAACTGTATAATTTATTAATTTAATTTTTAATTACACTGATCTGACTAGAATTCATACCTGAGGACAAAGAAGTACTATATTCCCACATTTCAAAATGAGGCACTAGGGACTGATCTTTCTCAGGGTTTAATGAAAAGCAGAAGACTCAGGCCTACGATGTCCAACCAGGCTCCAACTCCACTCTATCCCAAGGAGATAACTTGAGAGAAAGAAAGGAGAAAGATGTTGAAGTTATTGGGCATATGGGTAGTGTAGTGTTCTTGGAAAAAGATACTTCTCCAGCCCTAAAACCAAGGGAGCAGGTTAGCGAAATAGCTTAGAGATTGTTGAGCAGAGTTTTTTAGTGCCTACAAGATGAGCAACTGGCCTTCCATTTTGAGAATGTCTATCTGTTAAAATTGCTGACCTGTGTCTGTTAATTTAAGACAGATAATGGCAGTGGTAAGAAAGAGAGTAACAATGGAGCAGCCAGGACTCCTATCATTAGCTGTGGTAAGGCTGTGTGAATTTCCCATAGGGATCACCAGATAAGAAGCTAGGATTGAATCCCTTTGCTAGTACCTCATCTAAAGGGTCTAATCTCCAAACAAAGGGACCCCAGCAGCAGGAGTCTGGGGATAATCCTACCATGGATGGAAACTGAGGAGGAAAATTAGAAGAGGTTGTCCCAGAGAAGATTTACCATGACAGAGAACAGAGCCATAGGGAGATCTCACAAAAAGAGGTCAAAAAATTTACACATGCCCTTCCTGAGAGCTAACTCTTTGAATGCTTTTCACAGGAAGAGGCTACTATCAACAACCTGTTAGCATTAGCCAGAGGAGAAGCAGAAACCAATAAAGAAAGAAGCACAACTATACCAGTTAAAACACATTGACTTTTCAATCCTTTCTGCCTCTCTCTTGTCCCCAAACACAGGAGGAGTGAAGAATCTAGACAAGTGGTATAGGTATGGAAGTGAAAGAATAGACCTTGTCACCCTCCCCACTCAAGGATCCTTGAATATTATTTTAAGAGATGATTGGGCATGGAAAACCTTTAGATTAAGCGTAAGAGGGGAATTTTAAACCTGATTAGGTTCAGTTTTTAAATCTGAGAATGTTAGAAAGTTATGAAATCTGTCTACAAATTCCTTAAAGAATGAAAAAATAAGGATTTGATAAACATTAAAAGCAGTGATTAGAGAAAAAATAAAACTTTTCATGTTTATACTCTACCCAGCTGAGCTCCACCCCTTACTAAACGGTGCTAATTTTGTATTTAGAATGGGAATTCCAGAACACTTAATTGTGCTCCTGAGGAACCTGTACATACATCAAGAGGCAGTCGTTCGAACAGAACAAGGGGACACTGCTTGGTTTAAAGTCAGGAAAGGTGTGTATCAGGGTTGTATCCTTTCACCATACCTATTAAATCTGTATGTGAGCAAATACTCTGAGAAGCTGGAATATATGAAAAAGAACGGGGCATCAGGATTGGAGGAAGACTCATTAACAACCTGTGTTATGCAGATGACACAACCTTGCTTGCTGAGAAAGTGAAGAGGACTTGAAGCACTTACTGACAAAGATCCAAGACTACAGCCTTCAGTATGGATTATACCTCAACATAAAGAAAACAAAAATCCTCACAACTGGACCAATAAGCAACATCATGATAAATGGGGAAAAGATGGAAGTTGTCAAGGATTTCATTTTAGTTGGATCCACAACCAACACCCAGGGAAGCAGCAGTCAAGAAATCAAAAGATGCATTGCATTGGGCAAATCTGTTGCAAAAGACCTCTTTAAAGTGTTGATAAGCAAAGATGTCACCTTGAAGACTAAGGTGCACCTGACCCAAACCATGGTGTTTTCAATCGCTTCCTATGTGTATGAAAGCTAGACAACGAATAAAGAAGAATGAAGACGAATTGACACCTTTGGATTGTGGTATTGGAGAAGAATATTGAATATACCATGGACTGCCAAAAGAACGAACAAATCTGTCTTGGAAGAAGTACAACCAGAATGCTCCTTAGAAGCAAGGATGGCAAGACTACATTTCGCATATTTTGGACATGTTATCAGTAGGGATCAGTCCCTGGAGAAGAACATCATGCTTGGTAAAGTAGAAGGTCAGCGAAGAGGAGGAAGACCCTCAAGGAGATGGACTGACACAGTGGCTGCAACAATGGGTTTAGGCATAACAACGATTGAGGATGGTGCAGGACCGGGCAGTGTTTCATTCTGTTGTACATAGGGTTGTTATGGGTCAGAACCAACTTGATGGTACCTAACAATAACAATAAGAACAAAAATGATTTGTATTTACACAAAATAGAAACAAACTAAAACAAAACAAAGCTTCCTTCCTTTGTTTCTTTTCTTCTCTCCCCCCAGATTCCCTTTCACTTCTGCCTCAGGGAAGTCATAAGTGACAAGATCCCCTGTTGGTTTCTGCTGGTTTCCACGGTTCTTTTGGCTAATTTTGACAGGCTGCTTTGTATTGCTGTTAGTTGCCACTGAGTTGGCTCCAGCTCATGACAACCCTGCGTATAATGGAAAGAAACCTTGCCCGGTCCTGTTCCCTCTTCATGATTGTTCGTATTTTCGAGTACATTGTTACGGCTATTGCGTCAATCCATCTCATCAAAGGTTTCCCTCATTTTCATTGGCCATCTACTTTACCAAACATGGTGTCCTTTTCTAGCCATCTGACTGTCCTAATAACATGTTCATACTAAGTCAAAGTCTGGCCTTCTTGCTTCTAAAGAACATTTTCATTGTATTTCTTCCAAGACTGATTGTTCATTCTTCCGGCAGTCCGAGATATTCAATATTCTTTGCCAACACTGCAATTTAAATGCAGAAATTCTTCTTCCTCTTTTTTTTTTTAATGTCCAGCTTTCACATGCATATGAGGTGACTGAACAGACACACTTTATTCATCAAAGTGACATCTTGGCTTTTTAAAACTTTAAAGAGGTTTTTTGCAACAGATTTTCCCAGTGCAATATGTTGTTTGATTTATTAACTGCTGCTTCCATGGATGTTGATTATTGATCCAATAGAATGAAATTACTGACAACTTGAATTTTTTCTTCATTTAACATGATGTTGTTTATCAGTCCAGTTGTGAGAATTTTCATTTTCTTCATGTTCAGATGTAATCCTTTCTGAAGGCTGTGGACTTTTACCTTCATTAGTAAGTACTTCAAGTTATCTGCATTATTGACAAGCAAGGTTGTGTTATCTGCATGTTGCAGGTTGTTAATGAATCTTCCTCCAATCCTGATGTCACATTCTTCTCCATATAGTCCAGCTTCTTGGATTATTTGTTCAGCATACAAATTGAGTAAGTGGACGTGAAAGAATACAACCCTGCCACACACTTTTGCCAATTTTAAACCACGCAGTACTCCTTTGTTCTGTTTGAACAACTACCTTTGATCCATATATAGGTTCCACATGAATGAGCACAATTAACTGTTCTGGAAATACCATTCTTTGTAAGGTAATCTATCCACAATTTGTTATGCTCCATAGAGTCAAAGGCCTTCACGTAGTCAATAAAACAAAGGTAAACGTTTTTCTGGTATTCTCTGCTTATACCTAAGATCCATCTGACATCAGCCTGAACTTTTGGTGGTTCCATCTTGAATATCTGGCAGTTTTCTGTCCACATACAACTGCAGTCATTTTTGAATTATCTTCAACAAAATTTTGCTATTTTTATTTTGTGGTATTGATAATACTGTTTGATAATTTCTGCATTCCATTTGATCACTTTTCTTTGGAATGGGCACGAATAGAGTTCTCTTCCAGTTGGTTGGCCAGGTAGCTGTCTTCCAAATTTCTTGACATGGAGGAGTAAGTGCTTTCAGTGTTTCATATATTTGTTCAAGCATCTTAATCAGTATTCCGTCAATTCCTGGAGCCTCGTCTTTCGCCAATGCCCTCAATGCAGCTTGAACTTCTTCCTTCAGTACCAGTGGTTCCCAATCATACGCTACCTCTTGAAATGACTGAACGTCAATCAATTCTCATTGGTACAGTGATTCTGTATATTTAATTCATCTTCTTTTGATGCTTCCTGTGTCACTCAATGTTTTACCCATAGAATTCTTCAATATTGCAATGCAAGGCTTGAATTTTCCCCTCAGTTTTTTCAGCATGAGAAATGCTGAGTGTGTTCTTCCCTTTTGGGATTCTAACCCCAGCTCTTTGCACGTTTTTTCATGATACTATATCTTGTTTTCTCAAACTGCCCTTCAAAATCTTCTGTTCAGCTCTTTTACATTATTTCTTCCAGTTAGCTACTCTGTATCTGAGAGCGATTTTCAGAGTCTCTTCTGACATTCGTTTTGGTCTTCTTTTCTATCTTTTTAATGACATTTCACTTTCTTCATGGATAATGTCTTTGGTATCTTCCCACATTTCTCTGGTTTTTGGACATTAGTGTTCAGCATGTCAAATCTATTCTTGAGATGGTCTCTAAATTCAGGCAAGATCTCATCAAGATAATACTTTGGCCATTGAGGTCTTGCTTTGATTTTCTTCAGCTTCAATTTGAATTTGCACAGGAGTAATCGATGGTCTCTTCTGCAGTCAGCCCCTGGCTTTGTCTTGACTGATGATAATGAGCCTCTCCATCATCACTTTCCATAAATGTAGTCAATTTGATTTCTGTGTAGTCCATCTGGTGAGGTCTAGGTGTATAGTCGTCGATTATGCTGGAAAAAAGAAAAGTATTTCCGATGAAAAAGTCGTTGGTCTTGCAAAATTCTATTATGAGATCTCTGGCTTCACCAAGGCCGTATTTTCCAATTACTGCTCCTTCTTCTTGTTTCCAACTTTTGCATTCCAATCATCAGTAATTATCTTGCATTTTCAATCAATTTCAAACTACAGCAGTTCTGAGAAAGACAAAGGATCTTCCCCTAGAACCTTCAGAGAGAATGTGTCCCTGCCAACACCTTGAACTCAGACTCCAGGGCACCAGAACTGTGAGACAGTAAATTTCTCCTGATATAAGCCACCGAGTCTGTGGTACTTTGTTATGTCAGCCCTAGGAAACTAGTACACCAGCCTAACTGTTAGAGACAGACAGACAAGCAAGGAATTTCCTTGCCCTTGAGAAGTATCTAGACAAGAAAGTTGGCTACTAGAATACAATACACAAGCGCTGTAATGCAGGCATTCACAGTATATTGTGTGAGCACAGTTGAAACACAGTGAATTCAGCCAAAAGGAAGGAGGGTTCCTGGGGAAAACTTCCGAGAAGAAAGTGAACTTTGACCTGACTCATACTTCTCCCTCTTTCTCTTTTCTTTTCTCTGTCAGTTAGAAACTGAGGAGACAAAGTGAAGAAACAGTCTTTAAATAAGACAACAAAGTTATACTGTGAGAGAGGTTATTAAAATGAGAAAGTTGATTGGTCTTTATTATCTTAACTCTGAAAAATCTGAAAACCTAAGACCCCTTTCTAATACATATCAAACAAACAAACAAACCAGTGCCATCAAGTTGATTCCAACTCATGGTGACTCTGTGTTAGAGTAGAACTGCTCCATGGAGTTTTCTTGGCTGTAAACTTTATGAAAGCAGATCATGAGGGCTTTCTTCTTCCTCATCCATACAGGAGGAAACTATCACCCTGATAGAACCAGAAGCCAGGGTTTTGAGGGCCTTGTTGCATCTCAAGAGTTGAGTTGGGCTCCTGGGACACAAAGTAGCAGAAAGTAATTCCCCTGCAAGGAAGAACAAGCTGTCAGCTTCAAGGAGTGTAGTGCCAAAACTAATAGCCTCCAGCCATTAGCTATTTTAGGGTCTGCCCAGCTTTCCCGCCGAGTTCACTATCTCTTGGGAGAGAGAGGATCAGCCAGTGACTGAACAAGACAGTGATACAAGGGCTAGGTATTTCCATCCAACATGGGACTCTTCTAATGGGCAATCTTTGCTCCATGATGGACTTCAGTGGATCAGTATCACAGTCTGATGGCTTCCACTAACCATTTATGCCTCTTTCTCCTTTTCCTTCACCTTCTGCTCTCCTACTTAACCTCAACATGTGCTTCCCAGAAAGCCCAGTCATCACTAGACAGATGAGTCAGAAAGACTGTGAGTAAAAAGAGAAGAGAAATGAGACCACAACAAAAAAAAAAAAAAAAAAGGGCTTGCATGAGGGGAACCCAGCCGATATAATTTTCTTTCTGGTAATGTTCCTCTGGAGTCCCTGGCAAATGGTTAAACGCTTGACTGCTAGCCTAAAGGTTGGCAGTTGGACTGTTCTAGAGGTGCCTCAGAAGACAGGCCTGGCATCTGTTTTTGAAAGGTCATAGCCTTAAAAACCCTATGGAGCAGTTCGACTCTGCACACGAGTTGGAATCAACTCAAGGGCAACTGACAACAAGAACAACCAAGTTCCTCTAGGCTGTTGCAAAATCCAAAAACCCATTGCCGTCAAGTGGATTCTGACTCATAGAGACCCTATAGGACAGAGTAGAACTGCCCCCTAGGGTTTCAAGGAGGAGCTGGTGGATTCGAACTGCTGACATTTTGGTTACCAGCCGTAGCTCTTAATCACTGTACCACCAGGGCTGCAGGCATTAATAAAAAGCACACAAAAGACAGTGAGGAAATGGCACATAGGTGGTAGCGTATCTAGCAATCTGAACGAATGAGAACATTAGGGAACTGTTCCAGTTGGCTGATTTGGGTGAATAAAGAAGAAAAAAATATATGCTGGGACGTGGCAGAATTCAGAATGAGGAGTTAGAAGCTAGTTCTTTATGAAATACATGACCCGTAAGTGACCATAGAGAACACTGCATCCTACGACAGAAAAAAAAAAAAAAAAGAACACCTTTTCTTCCAACTTTTTGGAACTTACAACTAAAATACTTCTTTTTGACTTCCATTATTTCTTTTTGGAATCTCATGTTCTTATGAGAGGACAATGCAATTACAACATGAAAATCATGAGTGAAATTTATTGAGATTATTACTCTTTCAGTGAATATTGAAAATAAACTTAAAATCAAATGTCAGAAAGGAAGTATCAAATTCCAAGGACTGCTGAAATGTCTACTTACCCTTACATCTGACTTAAGATTTCATAGGCACATAGTAGGCTAATAACTCCAGCGATCACAACACAGGTGGCAACTGGAGCACATATAAAATTTAGTTAAGATATGTGTTTGCAGGTTTTTATAACCAACTGCGCTCTCAGACAATAACAATTCCTCTGTGATGTGGTCTGTCCCAGATCAAAGTTTCCGGATGTCTTTACAAAACTATATGTAACCATCTTTCTGGAGAGCTCTTTCCTGGGACATAAGTTTGTCTTTCAGACGCGTCACTATCACTTAACCATGCCTCACAACTGCGTTGTACGGACACCTACATCAAATTAATTGTTGTTTACAAGGTCTTGAGACTAGGCCATTTCCTCATGGCTTCTAGTTCACTGTTATCTATCACACAGTGACAAGACAGTAAGTACATAAATACATTTTGTTTCAAGTGCTACATAGGACAGAAGAGCTCCATTAGTTCATAAGGGGTTCTCCTAAGTGGGTATTTTCCAGCGATATCCCATGACCCTCACTGGTTGACACTGACCTATAGAACATTTCTGATGTTCTGTGTCCATGGTAATGACTCAGATGGGCTTAGGCTAAGAATAACTTGAAAGGCAGGGATTTTGTTTTATCATTCTCTGCGTCCGTAGTGTCTAGGATGACCAGTAGATAGTAGATATTCTACTTTCAGGTGAGCAATTTCTGATTTTCATTTCGGCTTTGCAAATTAGAAACATCTTCTCTGAAAGAATAACATGCACTGTTTCAGTGGCTGTGCCCTCGAACGAGAAACGGAATTAAAAAGGAAAGAAAAAAAAATTCAAAAGCTTAGTACATTATTATTTATAGTAAAGTTCTTTCTGAAGTAAATGATCCATAAGAATTCGTTCTCAGTGGCTCTCTCTCATCCAGTTCTACATGGTTGGCCCCTGCAAAGCCTGTTGTGACATTAGCCCAACATGAACTTCATAAAGTGTGGGTAGATACCATCTGTAAATATGCTGCATTACAATGTTTTCTTTCCCAGAATTAATTAATTTCCTGGCACAAATGAAAGTTTTTGCAGTTGAGCATGTTTAGTATCTAACAGACTTAAAATGTCAGCCTTGATTTATTTTCTACCAAAGCAATTTTATAGCACATTTTTGCCTCCATCACAAAAAAAAAAAAGACTAAAAATAAGTAAAAGGATGTGGATATTGATTAGCTTAAACAAAATTGCTAATGACAACAACAACTAAAAATGTAACTACCACTTGACTTGCCTACGCTTTATGTTTCCCCACCCTCTCCTCTCCTTTCTTCCAGGGACTTCTATAGATTATACTGAACAGATTAATAATGTGCTAGTTCCCTATTACCCCCTGGGATCTTGAGCATGAATTATCACCAATTTTAAAACACTTTATCTGAGGGCTTAACTAAACCAGAGATACAAAATAAATATATAATGTTTAGAAAATAGATAAATAAATTAACCATCTGAGGACATCACAAAATTAGTAGATTGTTCAATACTTTCTTTCATAATTTTTAACAACATGACCAAACAAGCAAAAAAAAAACAAACCCACTGCCATCGAGTCGACTCCTACACATAGTGACCCTATTGGACAGAGTAGAACTGCCCCACAGAGTTTCCAAGGCTGCAATCTTTATGGAAGCAGACTGCCACATCTTTCTCCCACAGAGCAGCTGGTGGGTTCGAACTGCTGACCTTTCAGTTAGCAGCCAACCACTTTAAACACTGTGCCACCAGGGCTCCAACAACATGACAGTTAACTATAAATATGCACGCTACTGTTGACTAAACTGCACAATGAAAATCTAGTTTAATCTGAAGCTAAGTGGTTAACAGGCAAAGCTTTATTTGAAAATTCCTCTGTTAAATTTAATCAGAATCAGAAGAAAACTGTGAAATAAGCTAGTTTGCCTTTGACACTTTTCCCATTTCAAGAGGGAGTCTCCTCTTCCAATTAGTATTTCCTCTTGTCCCTTTTTCATCCCCCAGATATAGCTTTTGCTTTGTTTTAAAACAAAGTATAGGTTTTCCTATTATTAAATTAATATACGTCCTTTAGGCAATATGGAACAATAAGGAAAGTGCTGTGTATTCATTTATGCTATCACTTACCAATTATACTGACACATTTCTTCTCACTCTCTTCCCAGAATGTAAGTTCCTCCTTCCAGAAACAGAAGCTTTGAGCCTCCAGTGCTTTAAACAATGAATGACACATACTAGCAATTCAATATATGTTTCTTATAAAAGTAAACATATAAAAATTACCCATAATTTCACTAACCAGAGTTTTCTATTGTTATATTTTTCTGTATTTCTTTCCAACTTTTATTCTATTCTTTCTGGATCATTTTTCTAGGTTGGAAATTAATTTGCTCAAAGATATTTTGATAAGCAAACCCTAAAGCTCAAAAAACCCTTAAAAGTCAAGAAAATAAATCTCAAGTGGTGGAAATGAAGGTACTGTAAAGGAGAGATATTCCAGGAAACCAGAGAACCTACTGTCATTGCTAAAATTGTGACATCTACTACTCCACTTGCTTGTAATGTTGACTCTGCTGTTAAGATGAGGAATCAAGGTTTTTCACCCTAAGAGAAAAAGATAAAAATATAAAGAAAAGTCATGAAATACTAAATTTGAATGGGAAATATCTGTATGAGCTCAAGACTTTTTTATATGTATTTTCTAGCTCTGTTCACTGAAGAGAACTATAAACAATGACACCCCTGTAGTAATGAGCACATTTTGTGCCCAGATCTTGTATTCTAAACACAATTTTTCACTGAAGAGAACCATAGAGCCTTGCTCATCCCAGGTCTGAGGCAGGGAAAATAAAAAGTGAATCTAAGAAATTGTGTTGCACCAGAAAGCGATAGAAGCACTCCAAGAATAATGTGGTGGTGTTAATTATCTATTACTGCCTAATTAATTACTTGAACCTTGTTGGTAGTTGCCCTGAAATTGATTCCTACTCAAGAAGACCCCATGTGTGCAGAGCAGAACTATACTTCATAAGATTTCCAAGGCTGTGGCCTTTCAGAAGCAGATTGCCAGGCCTTACTTCTGACCCCCAAACTTAGGGGCTTAAACAATAAACATTTACTAGCTCACAGTTCTGTGGCTAGCTGATCAGAGGCTTCCATCAGTTCCTTTCCATGAAGGCTTTTCCATAAGGCAGTTTACATAGGGCAGCTGGCTTTCATTAGAATGAACAAGCAAAAAAAAAATTTTAAAAGGATAAGCAAACTGGAAGCCACAGGCTTTTTGTAACCTAATCTCAGTCATAACAAATAATCACTTTTGTCCTATCCTAAATATGGCCTTGGTGATAGAAATGAAGCTGGAGATTGCATGATAAAATAATGCAAGACCGCAACTTACTCATTGCAAGCACCGTTTTTCACTAACATAAACAGTGACTATACACATGGACCTCACTGGATAGAAAACACAGGAATCAAATCAACTACATCTGAGGAAAGAGACGATGGAAAATCTCTATATCATCAGTCAGAACAAGGTCAGGAGCCAATTGTGGAACAGACCATCAACTGATTGTATGCAAGTTCAAGTTGAAGCTGAAGAAAATTAAAACAAGTCCACCAGAGCCAAAGTATGACCTTGAGTATATTCCACCTGAATTTAGAGACCATCTCAAGAATAGATTTTAAGCATGGAACACTAAAGAACAAAGACCAGACAAGTTGTGGGACAATATCAAGGACATCATACATGAAGAAAGCAAAAGGTCATTAAGAAGATGGGAAAAAACCAGGGATGTAAAAGACTTATCCAAAGAAAACTACAAAACACTACTCAAGAAACCATACGAGACCTACATAAATGAAAAAACACACCATGCTCACGTATAGGTAGACTCAACATTGTGAAAATGTCAATTTTACCCAAAGCAGTCTACAAATACAATGCAATCCCAAACCAAATACCAACAGCATTCTTTAACAAGATGGAAAAACTGATCGCTAACCTTATATAGAAAGGAAAGAGCCCCCGGATAAGTAAAGCACTATTGAAGAAGAATAAAGTAGAAGGACTCGCACTACCTGACCTCAGAACCTACTATACAGCTATGGTGGTCAAAACAGCCTGGTACTGATACAACAACAGACACACTGACCAACGAAACAGAATCAAGAACCCAGATGTAAATCCATCCACCTACAGTCACCTGATCTTCCACAAAGTCCCAAAGTCCTTTAAATGGGTAAAAGACAGTCTTTTTAACCAATGGTACTGGCAAAACTGGACATTCATCTGTAAAAAAGTGAAACAGGACCCATATCTCACACCAAAACTAATTCAAAATGGATCAAAGGACTAAATCTAAAACCAAAAACTATAAAGATCCTAGAAGAAAAAATAGGCTGATCGCTACAGACCCTAATAATGGCATAAATATTTAGGATACAGACCATAACTAACAATACACAAGCACCAGAAAATAAGCAAGATAACTGGGATCTTTTAAAAATTAAACATTTATGCTCATCAAAAGACGTCACCAAAAGAGTAAAAAGAGAACCTACAGACTGGGAAAAAATTTTTGGCTATTAAAATCTGCAAAGGTCTAATCTCTAAAAATATAGGAAAGCCCAACACCTTCACAAAAAAAAGGCAAAAATCCAATTAAAAAACGGCCAAAGGATATGAACAGCCACTTCACCAAAGAAGACATTCAGGCAGCTAACAGACATATGAGGAAATGCTCGTGATTACTAGCCATTAGAAAAATGCAAATCAAAACTACAATGAGATACCATCTCACTCCAACGTTACCGGCACGAATCAAAAAAATAGAAAATAACAAATGTTGGAGAGGCAGCGGGGAGATTGGAACTCTTATGCACTGCTGGTGGGAATGTAAAATGGTACAACCATTTTGGAAAATGATATGGTGCATCCTTAACAAGCTAGAAATAGAAATACCATATGATCCAGCAATTCCACTCCTAGGACTATATCCTAGAGAAGTATGAACCATCACATGAATACATATATGCATACCCATGTTCATTGCAGCATTATTTAAAATAGCAAAAAGATGGAAAAAACCTAAGTGCCCTTCAACAGAAAAATGGATAAACAAACTATGGTACATACACACAATGGAATACTACGGAACAATAAAGAAAAATGATGAATCTGCAAACATCTCACAACATGGATGAATCTGGAGGGCATTATGCTGAGTGAAATAAGTCAATCACAAAAGGACAAATATTGTATGAGACCACTATTATAAAAACTCATGAAAAGGTTTACAAGCAAAAAGAAAAAAATCTCTGATGGTTACCAGGGAGGGGAGGAGCCCTGGTGGTGCAGTGGTTAAGAGCTTGGCTACTAACCAAAAGGTCAGCAATTCAAATCCATCAGCACACCTTGGAAAACATATGGGGCAGGGTGGGGAGGAAAAAACACGAACTACACAATGGATAAGTGGTAACTTTGGTGAAAGGTAAGACAGTACACAATACTAGGGAAGTCAGCACAACTTGACCAAGGCAAGGTCATGGAAGCTTCATAGACACATCCAAACTCCCTGAGGAACCAAAGAACTGGGCTGAGGGCTGGGGACCATGGTCTTAGGGGACATCTAGCTCAGTCGGCATAACATAGTTTATAAAGAAAATGTTCTACCTTCTACTTTAATGAGTTGCATCTGGGGTCTTAAAAGCTTGTGAGCAGCCATCTAAGCTACTCCACTGGTCCCACCAGTCTGGAGCAAGGGAGAATTTAGAAAAGCAAGGACACAAGGGAAAGATTAGTCCACAGCCTCCACGAGACTGAATCCAGCACAACTAGATGGTGCCCAGCTACCACCACTGACTACTCTGAAAGGAATCACAACAAAGGGTTCCGGACAGCACCGGAAAAAAATGTAGAACAAAACTCTAACAAAAAAAAAAAAAGACTAGACTTACTGGTCTGACAGCAACTTGGGAAACCTCTCGAATATGGCCCCCCAACACCCTTTTAACTCAGTACTGAAGTCACTCATGAGGTTCACCCTTCAGTCAAAGATTAGACAGGCCCATAAAACAAATCAAGACTAAATGGGCACACCAGGCCAGGGGCAAGGACTAGAAGGCAGGAGGGGACAGGAAAGGTGTTAATGGGGAACCCAAGGTCGAGAAGGGGAGAGTGTTGACATGTCTTAGGGTTGACAAACAGTGTCACAAAACAATATGTGTATTAATTGTTTAATGAGAAACTGATTTGCTCTGTAAACCTTCATCTAAAGTACAGCAAAAAAAGAAAAATGGGAAAGAAAGAAAAGACAAATTGGATGTCAGAAGAGACTCTGAAACTTGCTCTTGAACGTAGAGTAGCTAAAGCAAATGGAAGAAATGATGAAGCAAAAAAGCTGAACAAAAGACTTCAAAAAAGGGTGATTCGAGAAGACAAAGTATTATAATGAAATGTGCAACGACCTGGAGCTAGAAAACCAAAAGGAAAGAACAAGCTCTACATGTCTCAAGCTGAAAGAACTGAAGAAAAAATTCAAGACTTGAGTTGCAATTTTGAAAGATTCTATGGGGAAAATATTGAACGACTCAGGAAGCATCAAAAGCAGACGGAAGGAATACACAAAGTCACTGTACCGAAAAGAACTGGTCGAAGTTCAACCATTTCAGGGGTAGCACATGATCAAGAACCAACGGTATTGAAGGAGGAAGTCCAAGCTGCACTGAAGGCACTGGCGAAAAACAAGGCTCCAGGAACTGACAGAATACCAACTGAGATGTTTCAACTAACAGATGCAGCACTGGAGGTGCTCACTTGTCTATGCCAAGAAATTTGGAAGACAGCTCCTTGGCCAACCAACTAAAAGAAATCCATATTTGTGCCAGTTCCAAAGAAAGGTGATCAAAGAATATGGAAATTACTGAACAAAATCATTAATATCAAACACAAGTAAAATTTTGCTAAAGATAATTCAAAAATGGTTGCAGGAGTACATTAACAGGGAACTGCCAGAAATTCAAGCCAGATTCAGAAGAGGACATGGAATGAAGGATATCATTGCTGATGTCAGATAGATCTTGGCTGAAACAGAGAATACCAGTAAGATGTTTTCTTGTGTTTTATTGACTATGCAAAGTCATTTAACTGGATCATAAAAATTATCAATAACATTGAGAAGAATGGGAATTCCAGAACATTTAATTGTGCTCATGCAGTACCTGTACATAGACCAAGAGGCAGTCGTTCGAGCAGAACAAGGGGATACAGCATGGTTTAAAATCAGGAAAGGTATGCATAAGTTTTATACTTTCACCATACTTATTCAATCTGTATGCTGAGCAAATAATTCAAGAAACTGGACTGTATGAAGGAGAACAGGCATCAAGGTTGGAGGAAGACTCATTAACAACCTGTGATATGCAGATGACACAACCTTGCTTGCTGAAAGCAAAAATGACTTGAAGCACTTACTGATGAAGATCAAAGAACACAGCCTTCAGTATGGATTACACCTCATCATAAAGAAAACAAAAATCCTCAAATGTTGACCAAGAAGCAACATCATGATAAACGGATAAAATGTTAAAGTTGTCAAGGATTTCATTTTACATGGATCCGTAAACAACTCCCATGGAAGCAGCAGTCAAGAAATCAAAAGACATATTGCATTGGGCAAATCTGCGCCAAAAGATCTCTTTAAAGTGTTGAAAAGTAAAAATGTCACTTTGAGGAGTAAGGTGCCCCTGACTCAAACCATGATATTTTCAATCGCCTCTTATGCATGCAAATGCTGGACAATGAATAAGGAAGACCAAAGAAGAATTGATGCTTTTGAAGTATAGTGTTGATGAAGAATATTGAATATACCATGGGCTGCCAGAAGAATGAACAAGTCTGTCTTGGAAGAAGTATGGCCAGAGTGCTCCTTGGAAGAAAGGATGGCGAGACTTCGTCTCACTTACTTTGGACATGTTATTAGGAGGGACCAGTCCCTGGAAAAGGACATCATGCTTGGTAAGGTAGAGAGTCAATTAAAAAGTGGAAGACCCTCAACAAGATGGATTGACACAGTGGCTGTAGCAATGGGCTCAGAAATAGTAAAGATTGTGAGGACGGTGCAGGACCAGGCAGTGTTTCACTCCATTGTACTTGGGGTCTCTATGAGTCAGAACTGACTAAACGATACCTAACAATATTTGCTCTAAGTGAATCACAGGTCCAGTGCACACTCAAGGGGAAGAGATTACACAAGGGCATGAATACTGAGAAACTGATCATTAGGAGCCATGCAAAGGGAACATGTCAAAGCATAGGGAACGTGTCAAGGGTGGTAAGAACTAGTTTATATGGGCTCTGATTTAATTAACCATTTAGGTCAATTTAAGCATTAATAAGAATAATTACGATAATTGATTTATAATGCTTTGAAATTTTTTAAATTCCATGAATCTATAGTGGTTAGAAAGGTGCTGTGTGGATGGAAGGCCAGTGGAAGAAATGCTAGAAAATCACCATTTTACTACTCCCCAGTAAAATAAATGATTAAGCTAAGGGTCATTTAAAGGAGCTAAAACCACTGGGTGAACTGTATCTATGCAACAGGACAGTCACATGGTATCAAAATACCATTTAACAGACTAAAAATTAATTACATAGAGAAAAAAAAAAAGTATGCCTTTTTCAGTAGAGTTTCTGGTGGTTAGTACCTGAGGCAATTAATAATTGTGGGACAACCTAACACTGTATACCTCTTTATATAATGTAATACAAAATAGCCATCATCACTTATGAAATATTCTTGCCATAAATGTTTCAACTAAATCTAGCCATACAGGAAACATAGGTGATAGAGGAATAAGGTAAATGACAACTTGAGGAAGCAATCAGACAAATCTAGAACATGTGACATTCCAAGGGAAAATCATCCTGGACTTGCCAATAGTCAATGTCATGGGGTAAAAATAAAAGAAGGGATGTTTGTTCCATAGCCATTGTGGAAAACAGTGTGTTGGTTCCTAAAAAAACTAAATATGCAACTATCATAAAACCCAGCAATTCCACTCCTAGCTATATACCCAAAAGACTTGAAAGCAGAGACTCAAACAAAGACTTGTCCACCAATGTTCATTGCAGCACTATTCACAATAGCCAAAAGGTGGAAACAACCTAAATAGATGAACAGATAAACAAAATGTGGTACACACATACGATGGAATACTACTCAGCCAGTCAAAGAAACGAAGTCTTGATACATGCTACAATATGGATGGAGCTTGAAGACATTATGCTGAGTGAAATAAGTCAGTCGCAAAAGGACAAATATTATATGACCTCACTTATATAAAAAGACAAGAAAAGGCAAAAGTTTAGAGATCAAAGTTTATTAGTAGTTATCAGAGGTGGGAGGGAGGGAGAAACGGGGGTTAACAGTGATGGAAAAATAGCATCGATTAAGGGTAGGGTTGCACAGCTGATTATTATAATTGCTGTCAATAAGTTGTACACCTGTAAAAAGTTGAACCCGCAAAAGTTGTGTGATAGATATATTTACAACAATGACAAAAAGAAAAAAAAAGAGTAGTTACTGAGTCTGCTTATGTACAACCAAACACCTCATGGGATTTCGTTCCTTGGCGTGGGGGTTTAGGGTCATGGTTTTATGGGACATCCTGGTTAATTGGCCTAATAACATGTTTATTGCTTCTCTTCTACCTCCTAGTTCATTGTGTAGTGCCTGGGGTCTTAAAAGCTTGCAAGCAGCTATCCAAGGCACAACAATTGGTCTCTATTTGCCTGGAACAACTGAGGAAGAAAGACAGTCAGGACTAGAAGGAGGATATGTAATGTATGGCTGTTTGCCTCCATGAACAACTACCTCCTTTGACATGAGACTAGAAGAACTAGATGGTGCCTGACTACAATTACTGAAGATTATGAATGAAGATTTTGTAGAAGAATCCTCATCAAAAGGGGGAACATGAAGAACAGAATTTCAAATTCTCATGGACTCCAGCCTTTCTGAAGTTATGGGGGCTGGATGAACCCTTGAGACTACTGCCCTGAGATAATCTTTAAAATTTTAACCAAAAATAGCCCCCTCTTAAATTGACACAGTGGTTAAGAGCTATGGCTGCTAACCAAAAGGTCGGCAGTTTGAATCCACCAGCTGCTCCTTGGAAACCTCACGAGGCAGTTCTACTCTATCCTATAAGATCACTATGAGAATCAACTCATTGGCAATGGGTTTGGGGTTTTTTTTTGGTCTTCTTAAAACCAAACAGTAGTTTAGCTTGACCAGTAAAAAATGTCTGCCTGGAGCGTTATGCTCTTTTAAGAACTATCTATATGGGATCAAAATGACAACAGCAACTCCAAAGATTAGACAGGAGGCTTAGGGAGCAGTGAGTTTATGTTAATGGAGGAGGAACAACTCAGAGAAGATGGTGAGAATGGCTGCATAGCTCGAAGAATGTAATCAATGTCACTGATTGGTACGTGTAAAAAAAAACGGTTGAATTGATGTATGTTTTAAACAAAATTAAAAAAAAAAGGATGACTGTCCTAGATATGATTACAAACAAAACACAATGTGATTTGGATTGTGCATAGGAAAAAAAAAAAGTGCTTAAGTCTCTGGGGATCGCCATCCAAAGAGGTCACAGACACATAGTAACTAAAAACAAAAATTCTGTGGAGTCCCTTCCAACCCATGGCAACTCCACGTGTTACAGAGTAGAACTACTCTGAAGGGTTTTCTTGGCTGTCATCTTTACCGAAGCAGATTTTCTTCCTTTCTTTCTTTCTTCCACGGAGCTGCTGGGTGAGTTCAAACCACCAACCTTAAGGTGAGCAGCCCATAGCAAACCACTTGTGCCACCCATGCTGTTTCTTAGACACATATTAGTAGGGTACAAAATAGAATTTATTGACAGAAAGGCAGATATAGTAGAGTGTATGAACTGGGAGTCTGCCCAGTAACTCTGATAGTCTCACAGTTAAGACTGGGCATTGACACCTCTAAGTGCTTGGGCAATGTGCCAGTAGACAGGAGTCCTTTCCTATTGATAAAGCTCACAGATGGCTTTACGGTGTGAACTGGGCAGGGGTGATCTATGCAACTATGCAGCATTGGAAGTGCCCAGGCTGCGGAAGTGCTCTCATTAGAAATATGGAGCCTCCAAGGTCCAAGGACTAGTATCAGATTCTTCCACTGAGCTAACGTAGACTTGCTGGATCAAAGTCACAGTCTAGGCAATAAAATAGAAGTTCTCAGTTAAGCTACCTTCTTAGTAGTTCTTTTTAAGTCTCCAAGACCATACAGATTTATCGCTTATCATGGGACGATTCAGAAAATCCTTAGATAAACTGGATATTAGATAAAATTGTTGAATTACCATAAATTTTCTTAAGTGCAGTGATGGGTTCTGTGGTTACATATGAGAAAGTCCTTTATTTTTAGAAGATGCATGCTAAAGTATCCAGACGTAAAGTGCCAAGATTTCTAAAACTTATTTTCAAATAGTTTAGCACAAAAACAAAACGAAAAACAAAGCAAACAAAAAGTGTGTGTGAAGACAAAGAGAGAAAAAATATCAAATGTGGCAAGATACAAGCAATTGCTAAATGTAAGCAAAAGGTATGTGAGTGTTCATTGTGATGTTCTTCAAACTTCTCCATTGTGTGTGTGTGTGTGTGTGTGTCTATGTTTTGAAATTTCAAAATTAGAAGTTGGAGGAAAATGAGGATTTTCATAACTTCTAAGAGAAGTACATGTAAACTTACAAACAATATGAAAACGTGCTTTCTAGTTACTTTTTTTAGTTTAAAAATTGAGTAATGTACACTGTCTCAAGTTCCTGGGTAGTGCAAACAGTTAAAGTGATTGGCCGTTAACCAAAAGGTTGGAGGTTCGAGTCCACCCAGAGGTGCCTGGGAAGAAAGGCCTGGTGATCTACATACTTCCAAAACATAGCCACTGAAAACCCTGTGGACACAGTTTGACTCTGACACACACATGGGATCACCATGAGTAGGAGCTGGCTCAGTAGCATCTAATTTTTAGAATATCTCAGAGCCTAGACTGTTTGGTGGCTGCACATAATTGACCTCTGGGAGCCAACTTCAATTATTCAAAACAAATTCATTCCTAAAACACTGAACTGAGAACAGGAAAATAGTATGCTCATGGGAAAAATTTATCGAGATCACGTGGCATCTCTTCCTATTTCCAATTTAAAATTTTTCTATTATATATAGTTGGCATATTGGCTATCTAATTGCCTAGATTGTGACATTAATCCAGCAAACTTTTTTAAAAAATCTACTGTTTTTAAAAAGTATTTCTCTTAATTATAATAATGTTTACTCCTCAAATAAAGTATTCCTTCCCTTCTACTTATTGTTAAGCCATCACTTATTAAACTAAACTCTTTTTTTTAAAAAACAATGTAAGATACTGGTCGAAGAAATAAGTTAAGGGAATAAAACAAGGTCTCATTTGCTGCTGTTCTCTGGCCCTCTGTGACTATTTTTTTGGTACCTGTGATTAAAACAGATTTTATTGTCCTATCTAACTTCTCCACAATGACCTGATTTTTCCTATTTTCTAATAAACACTTGTTTCAATTGAATAGTTGAACTGCCTAAAAAATAAAAATCACATTTTCCCTCATTCTTTCTCTGGTATTCATGTGTGATTCCAATCTACCTCTAGATTTTGAAACAGTACTTGTCTTAGTTATCTAGTGCTGCTATAAGAGAAATACCACAAGTGGATGGCCTTAACAAAAAGAAATTTATTTCCTCACAGTAAAGTAGGCTAGAAATCCAAATTCAGGGCGTCAGTTCCAGGGGAAGCCTTTCTCTCTCTGTTGGCTCTGGAGGAAGGTCCTTCTCATCAATCTTCCCCTGGACTAGGAGCTTCTCTGTGTAGGAACCCTAAGTCCAAAGGAAGCGCTCTGCTCCTGGCACTGCTTTGTTGGTGGTAGGAGATCCCCTTGTCTCTCTGCTCGCTTCTCTTTTTTATATCCCAAAAGAAATCAGCTCAAGACAAAATCCAGTCTTGCAGATTGTGTCCTGCCTCATTAACATAACTCCTGCCTATCCCACCTCATTAACATCATAGAGGGAGGATTTACAACAAGTAGGGAAATCACATCAGATAGCAAAATGGTGGACAATCACACAATACTGGGAATCATGGCCTAGCCAAACTGATACACATATTTTGGGGGGACATAATTCAATCCATGACAATACTCAACACTGAAACTGGCAGAAGATGCTCATTAGAATCAAATTTAATTGTACACAAGAGGCTCAGCAAAGACCCTACATACTTTTTCCTTGTGAGAATTTTAATAAACCTAAAAGTCTCACTTCTAAGAGAAATAATTAAATACTTAATCAGCACAGCCTTCAGAGTAAAGCAGTGCAAACTTCCCTACAGAAGTTGACACAAGTAGAAAAATATGGATTTGTTTTAGGCCATTTTAATGTATAATTCTATAGTTAACATAAATAACAAATTATATAGATTAACATAAATAACAGTTTAAAATAAAATGTACAGAATTAAAAAGAAAATATGGATATTAAAGTGACCTGTTTTCAGGGGCACAGAGAGGATAATGAGCCCTAAGTTGCACCCCCACAATTTGAGTGCGCAGGGGCAATCTCTAAGTTGCACCCCACCCCAATTTCAAGACGAACAGATGTTGACAGCTGCAATGTGTCAGCAGAAACGCCTTCCCCCCTCTTGTCCAGCTGCCTCAGCCAGGCCCCTTTTGTATTTTGGCGCCTCAGCATATAATTCTGTGCCTCGTCTGGCACCCCCTTAGACTTGTGTCCAGGGGAAGTTCCTCCTCTGCTCCTTCCTCGCTATGTCTCTGCCTGTTTTGACTATGTCTTTAACAATAATTGTTCAAACCTGTGTACTTTATTTAACACCTGCGTTTGAGTTTCCTAATCTGTGAAATAGGTAGCATTTTCGTTGTGTCATTGGGAAAAGTAAATGAACAAATGTACACATACCCTCTCCTCACTTACTGACGTGGTTCGGTTCCAAAGACGAGGTTGTTATGTGTAATTGGCATTATTCAAAAATGGAGGATGACCACATCAGGTCACAAAATGGAGGATGACTACATCATACATAACTGTCAAATTACATCATTACATAACTGCAAAATTACATCATTACATAACTGCCAAACCACTGAGAATCAAGGCCCAGACAAACTGACACATAAACTTAACCATCACAGCCAGTGTTACTCTCACCTTGCACCTTGGTATTCATTACTGCCAGATACATGTCGTTAATGCACAAAATAGTCAGATAGTAGATTTTTTTATTGTTGTCGTAAATGCAAAATGTTGGCTAATATGATAGTCAATAAGTGAGGTGAAGGTGTAAAGTGCTTGGTACAGAGCAAGCCCTCAACAAATGGTAGTTGTCAATTAATCTACTTCTCCAAAATGATACACTAAGGCTATATTTTTCTTTGCAAAGATAGAATCTTAATGACTGTGGTGAGCAAACAATGACCCAATTATTTCTATAATTAAACTTGGCTTCCAAAATTGTCTGGTCAGAACCATTATGGGTCTGACTTTTTTTATCAAGAAACACAAAACAGTTTGACTGAGATGATCTTTTGGGTCATAGAGTTCTAATACTGTTTAATTTTAATTTTTTCTGAAGAACATTCTCTCCAGATACAATGCACGTTATGTACATTAATATATAGCTCACATAAATCCGGTATAGCATTAATCTAGATTAAAGTAGATTAAAATTCTGGTTTTTTTAAATTATTATTTCCCAAAGAGATAGCTAATTATAACACATTAAATGGAGACAGGAACAAGAATATGAAGTGTGATGAAGTGCATTGTGGGAAAATGCAAGAGACTACCGCCATAGTTGGAGTCCCTACGTGATGAACACGGTTAATGTGCTTGGCTGCTAACTGCAAGGTTGTAAGTTCAAGTCCACCTCGAGGTGCCTCGGAAGAGAAGCCTAGCGATCTATTTCTGAAAAAATCAACTATTGAAAACCTTACAGAGCACAGTTCTACTCTTGCACACACAGGGTCACCATGAGTCGGAATTGACTCAAGGGCAACTGTACACTTATATACAGCCACAGTCTACCCAGGGTTCCTCCTCACAGATAAGTCAAGCAAAAGGTCCTTCTGTTTGCGTCACATTAAGGTTTCCAGTCACCGCATTAACAACCTTCTTAAATCCCACATCAAATTTTTCTCCATATAGATACGACCCCTTTCCTCAAAAAAAAAAAAAGAGAAAGAAAAACAAAGCTTCTTAAAACAGATCCCAGTCTCTAAGGTGGTACGCCATGTTGTCTTTCAGTTTTCCGATCATGGTGTTCAGGAGTTCACAGAAATACCACTGTTATATACGGATGTAGGTAGTGGTGTCTCGCGTATCTCTTCCCACTGCTCATCTTTCTGCTTACTATAGTCTTGACTATCTCATGATTCTGTGACTTAAGATCGTTTTTAGGTGATGGAGTTAAAAATAAATTCCATTTGGAGACGGCAGAGAGATGCAGAACAAAGAGAATGAAATTAAACATGTGCCCTTTAAAGCTGTTTGTCTAATCTTCCTGAAGAATATGGGAGCTCTAATATCTACAACATGCGCTATGATCTAAACAAGGCAGATGTGTGAAGAGCTTTATAACCGCCTCACAGCTACACCCTCGGAGATACATGCAAAAGGAAAAAGGAGCGCAGTTACTTGAAAGTGTACGTTTCTCCTTAAAGATGCAGCCCCTTTTTGCATTAGTTTCCACAATCTCTGAAGGCAGACTCAAGGAAAAGTCACTTAAAGTTATAAATTTAGACCCATAAATCTGCCAATTTGAATTGCCACCCTCTTTCGAAAGGCATTTAGCAATGTACATTTCGTATTGGTCACAAGCTGAGTATGATCCCAGCTTCCATAAAAGGTACTCCGTTAAGGCTGAAAGAATATGAGTATGTGGCTCCCCCCAGTGGTCACTGAGAACGCCAGCACAGTTCACAGTTACAAGGGAGGGAAAGAGTGACGCAGTGAATTACTGCCAGGAGAGCCTACTGCCCCGTCTTCTTCAGCACCTCGCAACAGCTGGTGCGTGCGTAAAGATGAGACAAACTAGTAGAAGTCAAATCCAGGGGGACTTCCCTTATACAGAAAATCGTTTTCAAGTAACAACAGTACCAAGATAAACTTTCCAAGAACTTCTGAAGCTTGAAAAACACAGCGAGAGGTAGAGGACAAGAGATGGCATGGGAGGCAATAGAAGGCCGACCTCCCTCCACGTAGGGTTTCATTAATAATTGAAGCTTTAAAAAGGAGAAGAAATACCTTCGCACCAGGGAAATCGGCGAACACCACAATATTCCCAACCCGACAAGCAATTTGAAATGGGACCTGACACAATAAAAATAACTTGAATGTACAGAATATATTCCAGCTGAGGGTCTTTAATATCAGCAACCCCCGAGGGTCCAGACAGGTACGTCAGCTTTTATCTGCTGCGTTTCTGCGCTTTGACATTCATAGCATCAGAATTTGTGGGCCTTAGTCCAGGTTTCAACCATGTCCCACACACAACATTGCTTTGGCTCTCTTAAGGGTTCACCTTAATTCAACACACACACACACACACACACACACACACACACACACACACACAGAGTTGCCATCGAGTCGATTCCAACTCATGTGTCAGAGTAGAACTTGTGCTCTATAGGGTTTTCAATAGATTGTTTTTCAGAAATAGATCTCCAGGGCTTTCTTCCAAGGCACCTTTGGATGGACACAACCTTCAACCTTTCAGTTAGCAGCTGAGTGTGTTAATCCTTTGCACCACCCCGGGAACCTTCACAGCAGCCTCTAAATTCAGAGCAGAGTTATGGGTGCAGGGGTACGTTCCTACCGACTCTCAGTCACAGCTTCTGTGGAGGGGACATGCTTTGCATCAAAGATGGGAAGACGTACCTGCCTTCAAAAGTTATAAATCTCTATATTCACCAGAGCCAGTCAGACCACAAGCACTAAGCACAAACAATTCCCAGAACATGAGGTAATTGCTCAGGTAAGAGCTGAGGGAGAGGCTTGGCTAATCCCTCACTTATCAACAAGCCTGACTCGTCAAATGTGTCACCTCCTCGCATCTCTTAATGTGTACCCTTAACTAATTCACTCCTTCTCCTCTTTACCTCTGTTTGCCTCTCTTCCTCTGGTCTTTAGTTTTACCTCTGTGAAGACCACCCCTCCCGGGACAACCTCCCCGACCTCCAAATACTGTTCTTGCTGGGTTCAGAACTCGACTCCTCTCTTGATTTCATTTCCCTTAATCTTCTTCTAATGAACTTTGCCCAGCCTCTTGATATTACTAACAAGTTAAGCAGAGTCTGATAAAGGGTAGCTGACTAAAGAGGCTCATACTACACAGAACTATGGAGTCACGAAGCTTAGCGTCTCAGGAGGTCTCAAAATACAACGTGACAGAGCCTTCAGCTTATAGGCTGTTCAGGTGCCCCTGAATTTTTCAGAAACTGAAATCGAGGCTTAGAGCAAGTTAAGTGTCCTGTCCACTGACAATTACTTGGAATCACCTTTGTCTTAAGACAGAGCATTACTCTGTTATAGATAACAATAGATAACAATAATGAAAAAGCTTTGAGAAAAGGGTTAGGTTTCTGGTACTTCTGAGCATGGCCACTTAAATAAAAAGCCCCAGCCAACCCTTATATCTGAATTGCAGTATTAGAAACGATCTACTTTTTAACTATTACTATTTTGTCTTTCACATTCTCCCCTTTTTCTTCACTTCAGTATGAATTATTAGCCAAGTTTTCCTCAAGGTCTCTTCCCTGGTTGCTTTATATGAACACAAAATGTGTTCTCCTTTTGAGGCGCATTGTTTTTACCTGCCCGCTGTCGTTAACAATTGCATCTGCCACAAGTGAGCTTTGCTCAGAGTTTTTTTGGTCTTGTTTTACCAGTGGAGGTTCATTGCAGTTCTGCTTCGTAGCTTCCTCACTTCTGTGGCGTTAACCATGGGTTTTCTGCACTGAGAAAGGTTTGTCAAAGGTCTGGAATCCAAAACAATGCCAGCCATAAACACCAATTATAGCCAGGCCCTATGCTCTCTCTGTTTGCACAGGTTAAGGTGGCAAACTCGGCTTTTGACTGGACGCTTCTGTATCCACCGAACAGGCTTGTTTCAGCACTTGTTCCCAAGATCACTTTTGGCCCATTCGTTCTCTTTCCTGACTGAGACAATGACGTGGAGGTGCTGGTGAGCAGGACTCCAGATTTGCCATGAGCTGCCGCGCACCTTTTACTAAACAGCTTTTCTTGAATGTTTGCAATTATATCAGGCCGTAATTAGTCAATCGTGGGTGGGAGTGACATGTGAATCTGTTGCCTAGCATTTATTTTGTCACAGGAGAACAATTGGAGAAATTGAAAATGGGACTTGACGGTAAAACACAACAAGCAAAGCAAAGTAAAAACTGCATATATTTTCCAGTTTGGGCAGAAAGGTGTAAATGTATTTTTCATCTGTTTGATACATTTCCCTTTTTTAAAAGCTATTTACTTTTTAAAACATAAAAATATATACATATATATTATATATGATTAAGCTATATATTATATATAATACACAGCTATCTATTGCATATATTATAGTTAATATATAATTGATGTGTTAATACATAGCTATATAAACACATAGAGTTGTACAGATATGTATTCTATCACATCAGAGGATTAGATTCCCTTTAAAACATTTAGCTATTGAAGTGAACAGAAAATCACTAATTATTTAAGAAAACCATTGAAATAGCCACACAAATACTAGCTTTATCCTTTTTTTAGAGGACGATGACTACAGCGACCTCTAGTGTTCATGTGGTTAAACAAGGACTGTAGAGTCCTAAAAACAGCTGCTTGCCTCTCTTCATTGTGGTTCATAAATAGCCAATCAAACTGTAACTTCTGAAAATGATAATGATCTCATTGGCCAGTCAGCTTTCCAGGTTACTATCTCTATAGAAAAGATGGTATAATAATAAAACTAAAGAATGTTTAATCACTATCATCTCAACGTGCTAAGGATACCATTTTCATTTTGCATTTAACCTTCCAGTTCATATGACCATCTATTAATATAGGCATTAGTATAGTCTAATGCCCCATCAATTGTTTTGTAATTTTAGAAAAATAGTTTATTTTCTTGAATTTTAACTTGGAAATCACAAATTATAAACAGAAAGCTCTGGGTTTAACACTGGAGGAGGATTAGGTGCTGACAATATATAGAAGTGCTCTTTGTGGTATTATTTTAGCCTCATCTCTGATAATATATGTCCTGTTAGCCATAAAGGATGTCATTAAACACAGTCACTAAATATCAAAATTGATTTATTAGTCAGAGTATGCAGAACAAACACTTAATGAGAAACTTTCTAAGCTAGGGAATGCATGGAATTCTGGTGTTCAGGTTCTGATTACCTGCAGAAGTGACATATCAAGCCATCTTCCACAGTTTGCTCCACGCTGAAACTGGTCCAGAAAATAGAAATTGTTTAACCAGGAGGTGCATTATTATTTTAGCTCTAATAAACCTAGTAAAAACTCCTGCAATCTATGCTTCTTTAACAAAACCAGTTCAATCCAGTCAGGTCCTTTAAATTGACAAGTAAGGGTTCAAAGTCTGGAAGTAAGGGATTTATATTTCTCTCTAATGAATCTTATCCTCCACAAAGAAACAGTGACCGAAAACAAATATTTCTCAAATGTTCTCATTTATGGCTTTCATTTTCATTGATGGGATGACAGCATTTTCATCTTTCCATCTTATTGGATGGATAAGATGCTTTCAGTGACCTCGGGATATGATGGTTACATGATTTTGATGGATGAGTGGGGCTCTTGCTAACTATGCAAAGGCCACAGTTCATCTTTTTAAGAGGATGCCCAAATCATTGGCTCGTTTTTCATGAAAAGTTGTGTTTTCATCTTATCCTTTTCATTTCTGCTAATATTATGAGTGCAGGATCATAGACAAGGGAAAGGGAAGATTAGATATAATCAACTTTCAACTAAAATTAGGACTGCTTTTTATACATAACTATTTCAAACTATGTCTCTCACTTACCCACCAACTTGATAGACCAACTTTGCCTTTAATTATTTCTGAGGATTAAAAGAACAGAGGAGGAATTAGTATGTGGATAGCCTTTAAAGCATGCAGAAACTAAAAGTGAGTCTGACACTCTCTAACAAAGGATGTAGACCCTGAACCACAAAGGAAAGAAACGTCAGGAACTGACAGAAGATTGGCTTTCAAATTCTTTTTCCTCTCTTAAATTGACAAGTCAATAACAAGGTAAAACAAGCATCGAGCAAAAAACTAAAGATTATTTCGGGAAACACAGTTACAAGTGCTTCCCCCAAAAGACTGACCGTGAGAAGTAGAACATGGCATCCATGACAATCCCAGAGACTCTGGATGGGAAACTGGATCAAAGACTGTTCCTGAGTGTAGGGAAGAACATTCTAATTAGTAGGATACTGGGGTCTATGAGATTTTGCTGCTTCCCTTTATTATCTATTAACTCGATGCTTATTATATTAAATGTCTTTTTTACAAACTTGTAACAAGAATTCAAGAAATAGTTTTAAAAAATCTTGCCTTTCCATTCAACAAATACTCACAAGAATGCAGAGAAAACTGTGCCAAGAAGATAGTATTTCTGAGCTAAAAGATCTTAGGGTCTTCATGGATCTGAAAAAGAGCAAAAAATTTATACAAGATTTTTATAAAAAATAAGAAATCCTCAATTTTTTATGTAAACTTTTAAATACTTCTGTAATCTTGAGGTTCTATTTGTTGAATATTTAGCCATTTTAGTTCATATAAAACATAATGAATGTACCAAATTCCTGTCTGTAAAAATTAGTCAAACTATCATTAAAGTACTTTAAATATTATGTAATGATATTACTCTTACAATCAAATATGAATTATATTACTGAGCAATGTAAATAGTTTGTTCTACCTTTTTCATTATTTTATTTTTTGTCTTTATAGGGAAAATACGAGAACGTACTAGTTATCATAAGAAAACATAGTATCAGGCTGTTATGGATTGAATTGTGTCCTCCCAAAATATGTGTTGTGAATCCTAACCCCCGATACTTGTGGACATAGTCCCATTTGGGAATAAGGTTTTCTTTTTTATGCTGATGAGGTCATATCAGTTTGGGTGTGTCTTAAGCCAATCACTTTCAAGATATAAAAATAGCAGATTAAGCACTGAGGCAGAAGTACTGATGCTAGGTGGAGATCAGCAAGGAACAGAGGAAGGCAAGCTGAAAGGGACAAGGATTTTCCCCCAGAGCAGACAGAGACAGCCTTCCCCTAGACCAGTGCCCTGAATTTGGACTTCTAGCCTCCTAAACTATGAGAAGATAAATTTCTGTTTGTTAAGGCCACTCACTTGTGGTATTATTGCTGTAGCAGTGCTAAGAAACTAAGACACAGGCCTTCTATGCTCTACATCACCTTGAAGACTAAGGTGCGCCTGACCCCAAGCAGTGGTGTTTTCAATCATTTCCTATGCATGCGAAATCTGGATGATGAATAAGGAAGACTGAAGAAGAATTGATGCCTTTAAATTGAAGGGTTAGGCAAATAAAATTGAATAGACCACTGAGTGCCAAAAGAATGAACAAATCTGTCTTGGAAGAAGTACAACCAGAATGCTCCTTAGAAACAAGGATGGCAAGACTACATCTCACATACTTTGGACATGTCATCAGAAGGGACCGGTCCCTGGAGAAGGACGTTATGCTTGGTAAAGTAGATGGTCAGCAAAAAAGAGGAAGACCTTCAGTGAGATGGATTGACACAGTGGCTTCAACAATGGGCTCAAGCATAACAATTGTGAGGATGGCGCAGAATTGGGCCTGTTCTTTGTAGCGTCACTACAAGTTGGAATTGACTCAATAGCACCTAACAGCAACGACAAACATGTCCTTCACACAGTATCTGTCTCCTCTGAAATGTACTATCTTTGAAATGAGACTAATAGTACTCATTTCACAGAAACTTCTTTATCATTAGATGAGACAATGTTCACAGAGTGTCTCAAATCATTTCTAATAGAAAATAGGCATAGAAGAATGCTGTTGATTGCGCTTTTCAAAGCCAACAAACTTCAGTCACAGTACAGGCGAATCTACTGTGCATTTTCATATGACACCACTTGATAACCTATTTTGGAATCCTCCCCAAATCCCTCTAACTCCTTAATTGGGGTTTTCTAGGGCTTTTCCCTTTCTGCACTGTTTTGTTTGTTTTTTAATCAACTTTATTGAGGTAAAGTTTACATACAATAAAATGTGCCCATTTTAAATGTATAGTTTGAAAAGCTTTGACAAACTTGTACACCCATGTAACCACCACCTCAGTCAAGATATGAACATCTCCATTTCCCCCCAAAAGTTCTCTGGTTCCCTTTGTAGTCAATAATGTCACCCACCTCTGACCAGAGGAACTACTGATGGGCTTTGCATCACCGTAGATTAGCCTATTGGGGAATTTCACATAAATGAAAATATTCAGTATGTACTGTTTTGGGCCTGATTTCTTTTACTCAGTATAATGTTTTTGAGCTATCTCCATATAGTTGTATTAGGAGGTTTGTTAATATCTATTGCCAAGTGATATTCTAGTGTATGGCTATCCCACAAAGTGTTTATCGGTCTCCTGTTAATGACATCTGGTATGCTTCCAGTTTTAGGCTATTATGAATCAACTCGCTATTGACGTTACTGTAGAAGTCTATATGTGGTCATATGTTTTCCTTTTTCTTGGGAAAACAGGAGTAGAATTGTGGGTCCTGTATTAACTTGATAGGAAACTGATAAACTTGATATGAAATGGTTATAGCGTTTTATTTTTTCACCAGCAGTGTATGAAAATTCCTTCTGCTTTTCATTCTTTTCAACATTTGGAATTGTCAGTCTTTTTATTGTAGCCAGTCTAGTATGTGGAGTCCCTCGGTGGTGCAAATGGTTAAGCGCTCCACCCATAGCCAAAAGGTTGGCAGTCTGAACCCACCCAGAGGTATCTGGGAAGATGGGACTGGCCATCTGCTTCCAAAAGGTCACAACCTTGAAAACCCTATGGAGCAGTTCGACTCCGCACACATAGGGTTGCCATGAGTTGGGGCTGACTTAATGGCAACTGACAACAACAAAAACAATGGGTATGTAGTGGTATCTCACCATAGTTTTAATTTTGTATTTTCCTGATGATTAATGATGTTGAACGTTTTTTCATTGGTTTATTGGCCATTCATATATCTTTGCTTTTGTAGTGTCTGTTCAAATCTTCTGCTCACCTTTTAAATCCTTAACTAAGGTTTTTAAATTACTTTATTTGTTCCGAAACTCTAGGACAAGACTAGTATCTTAGTCATCTAGTGCTTCTACAACAGAAATAACACAAGTGGATGGCTTTAACAAAAAGAAGTTTATTCTCTCACAGTCTACTAGGCTACAAGTTCGAATTCAGGGCATCAGCTCCATGGGAACCTTTTGTCTGTCAGTTCTGGAGGAAGGTCTGTGTCATCAATCTTCCCTCGGTCTGGGAGGTTCTCTACGCAGGAACCTCAGGTCCAAAGGATGCATTCTGCTCCCTGCACTGCTTTCTTGGTGGTATGAGGTTCCCATATCTCTCTGCTCACTTCTCTCTTTTATATCTCAAAAGAGATAGGCTTAAGACACTGCCTATCTTGTAGACCTCATCAATATAACTGCCACTAATCCATTTTATTACATCATAGCGATAGAGTTTACAACACATAAGAAAATCATATCAGATTTTACAAAATGGTACACGATCATACAATACTGGGAATCATGACCTAGCCAAGTTGACAAATATTTCTGGGGGACACAATTCAATCCATGACAACTGGTTAAAGCATCTCCCTTGATGGCAGTTCCAGGGTAAGAATATCTGGGGCCAAATTTAACTAAGATGTAATACCTGAGGTGACTGATGCGACATAGCAGGTTAAAGAACAAAAGAGCAAGGAAAAAATTGATCATTGAATTTAAAGAGAAGCTGAAGCAGAAAACAAGAGAAAAAGCAGCATAGTTGGTGGTCAGAAGGTGATCAGGAGAGAATTGGGCTTTGAAAATTGGTTAAGAAGAAAATTTCAGAACAAAGACTGTGGATGGTGAGTGTTGGTTAAAGTCCTTCTATGTGGTATCAAGTGTTTTTGTGGAGTCAGGCATGGAAATTTAATGGTGTCAAAGAAGACTGGACAAATACTATAATGCTACCTTCATAAACTTCCGTTTTGCTGTTGTTTTGAGATAGGGCTCAGGAGACGTGGCTTTTACTCTTCCGTATGTTTGTGATGAACACTATGTAGTCTTACCAAAGTTCTTCAGCTTCCTGCATCTCAATTTCACCAACAATTATATATAAACACCTTGAATTACAGAAGCTATATCCTTAATCTTTTGCACAAGCAAGAGCAAAAAAACAGTAAAACAACTTGTGCTAATACCATGAAACCCAGAAATCATCTCAAAAGCTCAAATGCTAAAGATTGTTCATAGTTGGGCTGGATGTGTGATTTAGCCACAAGACTTTGAAAAATATTTTTGTTCCAAAAATTTAATAACGTGTGTAAAGTGAAAAAGATTCGATGTTTAAGAATCCCATCAGAATATGGCTGCCTTCAGCACCACCCCATCAGGAAAACAGTCATGTGACTACAATGGGCTACCTGATAGTATTCCTTTTCTTTCTTCTCTATTTCTAAATCCATTTCTGTGAGCTTTCTACAGTCAGAGAGATTTCAACGCTTTAGGAGAAGCCAGGGGAGGTATCGTTACAATCTACTCACATAGGCTTTCTGACTGCCTCAGTGGAGCACCTCAACATTCGTCTCTGAACCTTCCTGGGGAAAGGGTTCTCACAGGGCCTCCGTTTCAACAAGCACTTATGGAGTGCCCACTATGGATACTAAAGCAGTAGGCAAGGCTTACTTTGGTTTTGCATTAGGTTATTTTTCTTTTAGGGTAAAAATGCTAGTACCATTGGTTGGCAGAAGAGTAACGGAAGAGCAAGAAGATCTCCACAGGGTATCTCTGTTGATATTTTTACTCAAATTGTTGTGTCTGCAGGGAACTTATGTTGTACCAAAGATATATTCATAAGAGATCAGGGAAAGAAGAAAGACGTAAGGTACCATCTTTTCCATACCCAGGAGACAGCAAAAATTAGATCTTAAAACTTGAGGTTAAAAAATCATTCAACTGTGCAATAAAAAATAAATGGACATAGAAATGGGAAAGAGGCAATGATAGCATCAAAAAAAGCTGAAAAGAGTTTTAAACAACAGAGAGTAATTAATTGTTGCTACAGATATATCTTCAAATATAACCAACTTCACTCCACAGAAAAAGGATAAAGGGGTGTCTTTGAATAGGCAACTTAGAGAAGAGGAAACCCAAAAGTTTACCAAGAAAATGGAGAGATGCTCAAGCTCATTAGTAATCATAAAAACACAAATTAAAACCACAATGAGTTTTCAGTCTCGATCCAATAAACTGGCAAAAATCATAAAGCACTACAAAGTTAAATATTGATAGGAACGTGGTGATACAGACCCATAACGGAGATGAATGTCAATGGGAAAAAGAAATAAAAGTAAATAAATAAACACCTTTAAAAACAAGAGGGGGGCTTTGCAGAACCAGTGGTGGTAGCTAACTTAGGACCAAAAAAGAAAAGAAAATGAAAAAGAAAGAGAGGAGAAGGAAGAATGGACGAGGGTGAAAGAGTTGTGGTTAGGAAAAGACCAAAGCTGTTGTCTTTGTGCTCTTTGTTGGGAGTAACAGGCTTTTAAATCCTCAACCCGTTGCCAACAAGTCGATACCGACTCATAACGACCCTATAGGATGCAGCAGAGTTTTCAAGGCTGTAATCTTTACGGAAGCAGACAGCCACATCTGTCTCCTGTGGAGCAGCTGGTGGGTTGGAACCGTCAGCCTTTCAGTTAGCAGCCAAGCGCTTAACCACTGTGCCACCAGGGCTCCTTAACAGACTTTCAGCACACAGATAAACTAGAAACATCTTTGGTAGGGAGAGACACAAGTTTTCACTGAAGTACAATGGTAGAGAATGGGAAGGATTTGGATTATATTGCTTCTAGGATTCTTCTTGCCACATTCTGGCTACCAACAGACAAGGAATAGAGACTAGTGTATTAAGCAGACGTAGGCAGCCTTTAAAAGAAGGCCCGTGTGTTACCGTTAGACATAAATGTACAAGAAGGAATGCTAGCCCAGAGCATAAAGCAGACACAATAAATTTGTGTTCATCCTGGAAAAGGATCTCACCCTCAGAATCATAACCAAATACCAATTCCCTGGACATTTTAATACAAATGTATTTTGAAAACTATGCAACATTTTTCTTACCTGATTTTTTTTAAAAAGCAGAAGCAACCTCTGGATATCTTTAAGGAAAGAAGTAAGGATTGAACTTTACCTTAGCGTACAGAAAAACTTGAGCTTGGAAGGAGTAACTGAAAAATTTCAAAAACTTCTGTCTTTGAAATAATCTGCCCCTTTTATTTAGGATCCTTCTGATAAAACTCAAATTTCTAACAAAGACAGCTTGAAAACAGGATGCTGTTTCTCTATTTTAAGAGATGTTAACAGGTGCTGTGGAGAAGACGAGATTCCGTGGTTGAATAGTTTGATAAACTGTGGGTTAAATAAATTTACATGTGTCATAATCAACAAAGCTCGTTTAGTCTATACTATGACAATGTGCACTGTGAATATTCCTGACCTATAGGAGGTAGCATTTCTTGACCTTATCCAATTATGGACGCCATTCACCCGAGAGTACTTTTGGAGAGGAATGTTTTTTCATCTACACTTCATGAAATGCTAATCTAGGCCAGGTATTACCAAATCCAGCTGATCATCAAAAGAACCTGAAGGATTATGTATATATACATATACATACTCCTCACTTAATTGACTATCTGATTAGTGGACATTTCACATTTAAGACAATAATAAAAAAATCTATTACCCAACTATTTTGCGCCTTAACAAGGAGGGGAGGTAAGAGGGGGAGGAGGAGGGCGAGGTTGTGAGCGGGAGCAGGCCCCACAGGCCCCCAGCGGTTTGTGGTACCCAGGTTGGACAGAGGAGCCGAGCAAGGCCGTGGACAGCGAGGGGTGGCTGGGCTGCGAGGAGGCAGCTGGAGCCAGGGCTGCAGGAGTCCGGTGGGGAGCTAGGAAGTCTCTTCCTCCAAAGAGACCTCCCTGCCACCTGCGCAGCGTCCGCTGGGCCCAAGTGTTCTGGCCTTACCTGCCTGCAGGCCTGGGAGCCGCCCACCTCTCCAGGGCCAGCGCGATTCTGCGCGGAGGCCTGGAGCATGGCCCGGTGCTCGTGGGTCCCTGCTGCTTCCAAGGCATCAGGCAACCCTGGCACACCAACACCACCCCTAACCGCACCCCCTCCCCGACCTCGGTGGTGGGGAAGGTGTGGTGACGGGGCCCACCGTGCCAGCATCCCAACATGCGTCGGCATGGTGTCCATAATGGGCGAGGCCCCGACTCTCGCATAATGCCGATTTTCGGGTAACGACCTGGTCTTTGTAACATAACCATGTTGATAAGTGAAGAGTGGGTGTATATTCCAAGGGTGTTAGAGTAGAACTGTGCTCCATAGTTTTCTTTGACTGAATTTTCAGAAGCAGAATGCCAGATCTTCCTAAGGTGACTCTTGGGGGTGGGGGGTTCAAACCCTCAACCTTTCGGTTAGTAAAGGAGTACTTAACCATTCGGGCCACCCAGGATTCACTATCATAGCAACATGTAAACCACCACTTAGAACTGCACATGAGGTGCATGGGTCAGGAATGGAACCTGGGTCTCACACATGAAAGGCAAGAATTCTACCACTGAACTGTTCAGTTGAATGCCAGTTCTTTGGCTGATGCTGTTGGAGACAGTTTACTAACTGAAGAAACAGATAAAGCTCCAGCTTATGTTCCATTTAGGGAAGCCAAGTGATAAACAAGTTAATAGTTGAAATATATTGTATGCCAGATGTTGATGAGTGACATGGTAAAAAATAAAATAGGGAAGGGAGAAGAAAGTTCCAGGGGTTGGGCAGAATTGCTGTTTTACGTAAGGTGATCAAGGAAGGCCTCCCTGATAAAGTGGCGTTTGAACAGAGGCATGGATGAAGAGAAGATGCACACCATGCTATTATCTGGGGAAGCTGAGAATGACAGTTCCAGACACAGGGAACAGTAAGAGGTGAACCCTTAGGTGCTTGGCAGGTTGAAGGAACAGCAAGGGGCCAGCGTAGCCGGAGAGCAATGAGAGATGGAGAGAAGCGATAGGAACCTACCAGACGATTGTGATCGGAGGAGTGGCATGACCCCACTTGCATTTTAAAACGACTATTGTAAATCTCGGCACAAGATGGTGGTCTCTCGGATCAGTCAGGTAACGGTGGCAGCGGTCAGAAGTGGCCCAACAGAACATGTAGTGGACTGGATTTGGGCTCGGAAAGAAAAAGAGAACTGGAAAAGGACCTTGAGTCGGAGCAACAGAAAACACGGAGCTGCTATTTACTGAAAAGGGAAAGACCCCCAGAGGATTAGACTTGGCAGAGCAGAGGTGAGAGCTCAGGAGTTCAGTGTAAATTTGAAACGCTGAATGAACTTCCACGTTGATTTGTAGAGTAGGCAGCTTGCCCTTGAGAAGAGGGCCCAGCGAAAGATACAAAGTCAGGCTTCATCAGAGCACAACTGGTACTGCAAGCGATTTCCTAGGGGGTGTGTGCAGAAAGAAAACACAAGTCAGGGACAGAGGTTTTGAGCGAGTCGAAACCCTCAAAGATACTGAGAAGGAGTGGCCACTGCAATAGATGGGGACTAAGACAGGGTGTTCATATTCCCCATGCGTATGACAGATGGGAACTAAGACAGGGTGTTCATATTCCCCATGCGTATGACAGTTGGGGACTAAGACAGGGTGTTCATATTCCCCATGCGTATGATAGTTGGGGACTAAGACAGGGTGTTCATATTCCCCATGCGTATGATAG
>NW_004444047.1:9355553-9382713 GCF_000243295.1 Trichechus manatus latirostris | reverse complement strand
GTATGCATTTCTTCATGTCGTCCTTCAGTGCCTGGCTGAGGAACTGAGATTAATTATAATGATACGATTCAAATTTATCCAAAATCCAAAGGAATATATAAAAATGAAATTATATTCTGCTCTCTCTCTCTCTCTTTTGGATAAAGAGATAAATAATAATAAACAAGCTACCATGGGTGACTTGTTTAAAATTCCAGATGGGGTCATAAATTCAATTTTATTCTTTGTGAGTTCTGCACCTTCTATATCTGAAGAACAATACCATTTGATGTTCATCATGAATATCTGTGGCCGGAGAGAACCCATGAGCTCTTCTAAAATACCAAAACAAATTTACATTCACTGTAATTGTGGTATGTGGAATATACTTTTAAGAAACGGTATGATTATAACTGTTACATTAACAAGATAGTAAATTAACAAAAATACCCTTTCCTCAAACATTATAGCCAAGTGATAAACTGCAGTTCTTATTTCAATAACCTTGCAGAGAGTAATATGTGTAGAGAAGTATTTAAGTAAAACTCTCTAGTATTCAAAATTGTGGTGATGATTTTTAAAAAGACCCCACTAAATCTTTGCCATTTAAATGCATGATTATCTTGTTGTGCTGATGGTGTTATAATTGACTAGTAGATAAAGAGAATGTATCAAACAGAAAACAGCAGATTTTTAAAGATTAAAAAGTACTTCAGGAGGACCAGCCTAAAGTATGTGGATTAGTTATCTATCTACAAGGAGTGACTTGAGCAGCACTAAAAGCTATGGAGGATGCAAGATGTAATAGAAGGAGGATGAGCTTAGAGAGATCTTGGTTGGATGGGGTCTTAATAGTTGTGTTACCACAGATAAGGTGAGTTTACCTATCAGAGTTCCTTACCTGTAAAAGGAAGGTCAGCCTCCCTATCAGAGTTACTGTAGAACTATAGAAGACAACTCACTCATTCATTCAGTAAATACTTATTGAACTCTAACTATGTGTTATGTATCGTACTAAACCCTGTCGGTGTTTAAAAAAAAAAAAGAGAGAGAGAGAGAGTGGAGAGACAAGGTCACATGAGAGAGGGCCTGTATGTGCATATGTGTATGTATGTACACAGAGAGTTGAGTAGACAAGGAAGACCATGATGTCTGAGCCGAAATAATGCTTAAGGAAGCAGCTGGCACATGTTAGGCACTCAAAATACATGCATTTTGTCTTCACAAATGTCCCAATTTTGTCCCAAAATATCTTTAACAAAGAGCTAGATGTGATGATAATCTTTTTTTTCATTCCCATCCATTTTTGGCGTTAAGACCTAGTTTCCAAAAAAGTCTCACTAAAATTCACATTAAAATATTTGACAACAATAACTGGAAAAATTAGATAGAAAACTTAGGGGGCAGTGAGTTTATGTTATTGAGAGAGGAACACTTCAGAAAAGAGTGTGAGAATGGTTGCACGACTTGAAGAATGTAATCAATGGCACTGATTTGTACCTGTAGAAGTTGTTGACTTGGTGTATGTATGTTCCGCTGTGTACATTCTCAACAACAACAGCAGCAAACAAAATAAATTTTAAAAAAATACTGTAAACAGGAGAAGGTAAAGAAAGAAACTAACATTAAGGGGAATCGATTGTTACTTTTAATCCTCAAAACAATCCTATGTGGTTGATACAATTAATATTCCTATTTCAGAAGTGAGAAACTAAAGCTAACAGGAGTTAAATAATTGTCCTAGGGTCAGATAGGTAAAACATAGTGATGCTGTCTAATTCCAAAGTCTCTTCTACACCAACATTATCACCAGGAGTGGATTTACCACCAAGAAATGGTGCTTAAGATTCGGGGCCCCGTAATTCCATGATATTCTCCCAATGTCCTCACAGGAGCCCTTAGCAATGTAGATAAAGAATGTCATCAGTTTAAACAGGTTATAAGATTAGTCACTGCACAAGAAAATTTCACATGCCTGAAAACACACCCTTCAATCATGAAAGAAATTTGATAGTGCTTTTCCCAAAATTTAATAACAATCCCAAACATTACATGAAATTACCAGTAACAAGTTGTGAAGGGGGAAAAAAAAAAACTTTTCTAAACTATCAATTAAAAAAAAGAATTTGACCCATTATGCCAGAGAATAAGGTGTGCCTGACCCAAGCCATAGTATTTTAAATCACCTCATATGCATGCAAAAGCTGGACAATGAATAAGGAAGAATGAAGAGGAATCAACGCCTTTGAATCATGTTGTTGGCAAAGAATATTGAATATACCATGGACTGCCAGGAGAATGAACAAATCTGTCTTGGAAGAAGTACAACCAGAACACTCCTTAGAAGCAAGGAAGGCAAGACTTTGTCTCACATACTTCGGACGTGTTATCAGGAGGGACCAGTCCCTGGAGAAGGACATCATGCTTGGTAAAGTAGAGAGTCAACAAAAAGAGGAAGACCCTCAATGAGATGGATTGACACAGTGGCTACAACAGTGGGCTCAAGGATAGCAATGATTATGAGGATGGCGCAGGACCAGGCAGTGTTTCATTCTGTTGTATGTTGGGTTGCTATGAGTCAAAACTGACTGGATGGCACCTAACAACAACATGCCAGAGAAAAGAGAGAATTATCTTCCCATTTTTTTCCTACATAAATTGATATAATACTACTGCTCTCACATGAAGGGCAATCAAAAAATATGTTTCCAAATATGTAGGGAAAAGATATTATAAATGTGTAGCAGGCAGTTAATTAAAATAATTATGTTATTTTTCTAGATTTTGCGATGTTTGCCAAATTTGTCAGCTTTTTAAAATTAGTAATTTGTTAGATTTTTCTACTTTAAATAAATATTTGCCTTTGTACTTAATTGTGTATTCTTCTAAAAGAACCAAAAACCAAACTTGTTGCTGTCAAGTCAATTCTGACTCATAGCGACCCTATAGGACAGAGGAGAACTGCCCCGTTTCCAAGAAGTCCCTGGTGGATTCCAACTGCCTACCTTTTGGTTAGCAGCCATAGCTCTTAACCACTACGCCACCCGGGTTTCCTCTTCTAAAAGAGGGCACCCCAAATTGTATGAAAACCTCACAAAACCTGGGCATGCCTCTGATTGCTAGTTCTAACTCATGGTGACCCCATGAGTGTCAGAGGACAACTGTGCCCCATAGAGTTTTCAATGGCTAATTTTTTGAAAGTAGATTGGCAGACCTTTTTCTGAGGCACCTGTGGGTGGACTCCAACCTCCAGCCTTCACTTATGCAGCTGAGTGTGTCAACCCTTTGCACCACTCAGGGACCCCATGCCTCTGATTATCACCTATCGAATCTCTTGACAAAGAACAGGGCCAAAATGTAACAACCCAGAAGATGGGCAGGTATGAGCCAAAGGGCAGGACACCCTTACATCCAAAGCCTGCAGACCTAAGGGAAGCCCAGAAATGGTCAATTCTCAAAAGCTAGAAAGGAGCAGGAGAAAAGCAGGGACCTTGGGAGGGAGCATCTATCAGGTGACAATGGGTAATGAAAAGAGAAGTGACCTAGTGCTGAAAACTACAGAGCACAGTCTTCTTCTGTGGTGGGGTCTGTAGTCTCTGCTCTTCACTGTTTTCATGATGTTCTATAGATGTTAGCTGGGGAAATTTTTTTATTTTTTCCTCAAGTGACTGGCTTAGATTAGTTTGAATACTTCCTTTGGGGTAGATCACAGAAAGTCCCAGAACAGGAAGGATCTTTGGAATCCAATCGCCCCGGCTTCATTTTACTGTTGAAGAAATTTGGCCTCATCAAGGCCTCACAACTCAGGAGAGACAAAAGTTCAATCAATTAAGCAAGCAAACAATCAAACAGTCAAATATAACTGAATATCCCTTCTGTGTTTAAGGCATTGGAAAAAAAAAGAAAACTATATATATTAATCTGAAGAACCTGCCTTCATGTATTTAATATTTGGGGTTAAAATATAATGTTGTGGGTTAGTCTATGTTAATATCAGGTGCTCATTTTTCTTTATATATATAGTAATAGATACGCATATATATATATACACATATGTATATATATACACACATTGTTGTTGCTGTTGTCAGTTTCCACTGAGTCAATCATGACTCAGGGCGACTCCATGTGTATCAAGTAGAATTGCTCCACAGGGTTTTCAAAGCTGTGACCTTTCCGAAGCAGATCGCCAGGCCTGTCTCCCGAGGTGCCTCTGGGTGGGTTCGAACCACCATACTTTCAGGTAGTAGTCCAGCGCTTAACCAATACCACCCAGGTCCACATAGTGTATAGACAGTAATTTAAAAGCAATAAAAAATAAAATAAAATGCTATAAAATATAAATGGGAAAACTTCATTAAATATCAATATAATATTATAATATGCATCCGATAATTTGTGTACTTAGTAATTTTTGACATCAGTATTAATAAAACTCACTGCTAGTGAGTTGATTCTGACTCACAGCGACCCTATAGGATGGAGTGGAACTGCCCCATAGAATGTCCAAGGAACAGCTGGTGGATTTGAACTGCCGACCTCTTGGTATTAATAGGTAACATAAAAAAATATTTTATGACTGCCTATACAAGCAAACAAAATTCCAATAGGATAGAATTAAACAATCTATTATTTGTTCATAGTTTATATTTTTTATAATTTTCAATGAATGTCCTACTTCTTTTTAAAACCAAAATAAAATGATTTTTATAATACATTTCAATTAGACTCTTTTTTTAATGTATTCTGATGTCTGAGTGATCAGAAATATGAGATCCTAGGTAAAATATGGACTTCGGCCACGAGGAAGTCCAAGGCAGCAAGATGTTCAATATTTTGTAAATTGCCTCTGTCCTTATACCAGTTTTGTCTTCAGCTGGACTCATGAGAGCAACGTTACATCAAGTTCAGCCACCAAAAATCAAACTTCAAAACTCTGAAGAGATTTTTCTTCTCCTAATCTAAATTAAAACACTAAAAGGGACAGATCAGAACACAAAGGAGGTCAAGGAAATTTCAAAATGATTCCATTCTATATTACTTCTTATACCCTCCCCCCATCCTATCCCACCCCAAGAAAAGTTTAAAAATGAATATGCGAATAGAGTCCAGAGGACATTAACTTTCTAGTAATATCACGGCCGTCTGAAAGCTGGGAGAAATTGAGCAGGATTATGGTTTCTTCCCTTTTCGTTGCTGTGTTTCAGACTGTTCATTTTTGGGTTTTCGAAAACAGAAGAAAGAATAGGCAGCTGGATGGACAGCCAGACAATTCCTTGAAACCAGATTACTAGCAGCTTAAGTAGTAATCTTTTAAGTGTATTGCCAAACATACCGCAAAGAGATCTGAAATAGCTCTTGACTAAAAAAGCTGAGGTGATGTGGTAACAGCATACTTCGAACTGTTTTTTCTGACCGCCTGGCACTTTAAAATGCTACTTTCATCTTGTAAAAGGTGCATAAAGTATTGTAAGATTTGGAGTCTTCCTTTATTTGATCCCCCCCCCCTTTTTTTTTCAACCATAACTTGAATTACAGCTAAAAATATTAGCTACGATTATTTTTTTGTTATAATGGAAAATATTACCCTCAGGATGAAAGTTGTGTTAACATAAAAACTACAGTAATCATCAGAATCAAACTAAATCAAACCATTTCAGCTGCACTTTTTCTCGCTTTACAAATCTGATAACAAACGTTTGACTATATAAACTACTTCAGATAGGCATATTGGCCCTTGCCATCAAGATTTCAAGGCAAGAAACCTTCAGAGCAATCAATTCCAGTTTAAAATCGGACTGATACAAATTTCCATGTAAAAAGTCAAAACACCAGCAGAGCAGTAAGCCAACACTTTTGTCAAAATCCTGTTTGGAAAATAGGCATGAGGACTATTTTTACTGGTATCAAAATAGAAACAGCAACAGAAAACATACAACGATTTAGATTCTCAGCATGAGAAAGCTTGTGTATGGTTCTTGTGAAAGGTAAGGGCGAAAACCAAAGCCCATGTATATACTGCGTTCTATTCTTTATTTCTTTCATTCCATCTCTTTTTGCATTGGGGGGGCATTAGAAAAAAGAAACTTTCAAACATTTTTTAAACTTACTCAAGAAACTGTAAGACAGCCACAACACAAGACAGAATAAATACTTTTGGTTTAAAATGAATAAATGTTTGATGGCTCCAATCCAAGGTACACAGAAGCAAAGTACTGTCCAACATTCTCCCAAGTAATTTTCATGGAAATGAGATTAGCATACCTTGCCAGGTAAAAACAATTATGGTAAGAATGCTGAAAGCCACTAAACCAGGCAAGCTTGGGAAAAAAAAAAAAAAGGAAGATAAAAATACCAATATCCCTCTCCCTTAAGGACTCAGGTAGGTTTATATTGTAAAGTTTTCAGAAACATTGCCAAAAATACCCTTATTCGCAACTTGTCACAACAAGGGCATTATCAATCCAGCATGCACTTTGCTGATTTCTTTTCTTTTTTTGCTTCCTGTTTTAAAAGAGTCTCCTTTCAGTTCTTGACAATGCTTTAATTTGAAAAGAGATCCTTGAATACTGATTATGTTAGGTACAAGGAAGCACACTGTCTAAAGTTACAAGTTCTAAACCGTTTGTGGTTTTGCTCTCATGTATGCCAACAAGCTGAGTGCGACACAAATTAACAATTACTTGTCCATGTTTCACTGATATGACAGCTACAGTAGCTGGGTTTCCAGTGTCACTGAGTGACTTAGATTGGATCTGGACTGGATCCTGAGCCAAGTGCTAATTACTGAAATTCTCATAGGGTGGCTGTGTATTGTTGGATGATTCACCGAGATTCTAAACCTCTTACAGCCAGTGGTGTGCTGGTAAGTGATTAACAGCCAGTTCTGGGGACTAGGGGGAGAGGGGAATCCCTGATTTTGTAGCATTTGCCAGTTTCTGTGGAGTAAATAGAGTCCCCTGCGTGGTGTAAACTGTTAAACATGCTTGGTTACTAACCAAGACGTTGGAGGTTTGAGTTCATCCAGAGGCACCTCAGAAGAAAGACCTGGTGATCTACTGCTAAAAAATCAGCCATTGAAATCCCTACGGAGCACGGTTCTACTCTGACACACACAGGGTCATCATGAGTCCGCGTCAACTCAATGGCAACTGGTTCGGGTGGAGGTGGGGTAAATACTCCCACCACCGTCAGTTTCAAGCTACCAACCAACCTGAGGTCAGTGACTTCTGAGCTGGGAAGAGATGTGCACACACACACAAAAAAAAAAGAGATGCGCTGGGACGAGCTTCCTCCAGCACACACTGCATAGCTGACTTGAAAACATAACTTTGAAATTCAGTGACACCCAAACTTTTCCCCAATAGCCATGTTCATGAATACCAGAAAAATTAAAGCACCACAGTCATGGCTCTTTCTTTCGCTCTTTCCATTACATGTCTGTCTCCTCTGGAAAACTGAGTCTAATACCTCAGCTAAGAGTTTGATCTTAAGCCTCTTGCCTCAAGTACATAAAATTAAAGACCCATGTCCTCTCGCCACTTTGCACATCTTGACAATAACATAATCTGGAAAAAAATGTAAAAAAAAAAAAAAAGGAAAGGTAAAGCAACTTCCATGGTTGTTTTTAAGCCCAGAGCATTAGATGTGTTAACTTTCCTACATCAAGGACCATAGTCAAGAGTAAGACTGTTGTCACTGTGTGCCGCTGAGTTGATTCCGACTCATAGCGACCCTACAGGACCAAGTAGAACCGCTCCATAGGGTTTCCAAGGAGCAGCTGGAGGATTCCAACTGTCAACTTTTTGGTTAGCAGCCTGAGCTCTTAACCACTTTGCCACCAGGGTTCCAGGGTAAGAGAAACAATAATCAGTTTCCTAAGGTATATTTTCAACTTGCAAGGTCATGGTGATTTCAGTTTCCTACCAAAACCCTTTCCCACCTCCTTATCTTTAGAGCCACCAGGAATGGCTCCATATGGTAAGTGCAGAGCATGGTGCCTATCACAGAGAGGTGATGACTATGTGTTTTTCAATACATAAAAGAATATTTATCTGCTCTCTAAGTCTTGTGATACCTTTCATCAACCTTAGAAGGAAGTAGCTGTAATATAACCGCACCTGCATAATGTATCCTCAGCTATGTTACTATGAAATTAATACAAAGGCAACTGATAAAGGGAAGCATTACGGAACTATTTCTGAACTTAGCAGTGGAAGAATTAAGTTGCTAAACTGTGGGTAAGGGAAAATACTGTATTTCTGAAATTATCCAAAATCTTTGCTGTCTGTACTGTAGCTATACCTCCAAACTTCCAGGCCCAGATAGATTCTCTGGGGAGAAGCTGCCTGGGCTCCAGGAAGACAGGTGAGAATCTCAAAAATGGTAATAAATGAAAGCACCTGGCTCAGCATTGCGCTAAATACTTTTTTTTTTTTTTAATCTTATTACTCTCCCAGTACTTCCCCTGCCTTTTTTCTCCTCACCAGCACTATAATCACGTTAAACAATGTCATAATTAATCTCTACCAGGAACTTTGCTCCATTGGGAAGCCATGTAGTAACCAGCCCCCTATTTGCGTATGTTTCAGTAAATGTGAATCGGTTCTTCCCTGAGCTGATGTGGAAAATAAGGAAGTGTTTAAGGAGGGTACAATTCTATACTTACATGTGTTACATTAAAAATACAAAAACGATTCCAAACTGGATCATTCTGTATGGTAAGTAGTAATGCGATTATTATTTGCCACTATTTTCTTTGGAAATATACTCATTTAGACTGTATTACATGCTAAATAGCCTCTGATTGGCTAATCTGGCCTTTAGTCCAGAGATGTATATGCTACATGGAACACATGCTGAAGGAGTGTTTACTGAATAAAACAGTAAATAAAAGAATGTTGCACGATCAAAACCATCATTCTGGAATCTAAATGTGCTTTCATGTTGAATCCAATTGAAAGATATACTTAGGACACATCTCACTGCTAGCTTGGAGACTGACGACATTTGATATAATTTCATTCAACTCGGTACCTAGTTAAAAGAACCAAAAAAACCAAACCCATTGCCATCAAGTCGATTCCAACTCACAGTGACCCTATAAAGGAACCAGAAAATACAATGCTATTCTTCAACTGTCAAACCAAAACTTTATGAACTTCATGGTTATAGTTATTGTTATAAAACAAATAAATCATTGACATCAAGTCGATTCCAACTATAGTAACCCTATAGGACAGAGTAGAACTGCCCCATAGGGTTTCCAAGAAGTGGCTGTTGGATTCCACTGGCCGTCCTTTTGGTTAGCAGGCTGAGCTCTTAGCCATTGCGCCACCAGGGCCCCGTTATTGTTATAATAGGATAAAATTTTCTCTTCCTGATAAGCTTTCTCAAGTAAATTTTAAGTCGTGGTAAGATCTCTTTCTATCACTGTGCCTTGTTTTAACTCAGTAACTTCCTTCAGAATTAAAAGTTTCAAATAAAATACTAGAGAAGGCAGCTGGCCCCCCAGATGTTCCTACGACTGATTTAAATTTGCCAGAATAACCAAATGGCCTGTAGAGGTCGTTCTAATCTTACGATGATGGAAACCTATATAGGAGGCTCACTTTTACTAAGAGGTAATGGGATCCTTAAGAATTTATAGGAAAAGAGAAAACTAGGGCTCTCCTAGATAATAGGAGTTGAATTTCAAAAAAATTTTTTTTTCCCATTGGTTCCAGAAATTAGTTCCTAATATAAGAAGACAAATCCAACTAAAGTCAGTTTCCTTTCCAAGTGCTTGGTCATATGTCAATAAGTAACTTGTAATACCTTCAAGTTCCTTCCTTCCTTCCTTCCTTTCTTTCTTTCTTTCTTCAGTAGATACTTATTGACCAACAGTTATATTCAACTACTGAAAATCAATCTCTAGCTAGCAGGTAAAATTCTACTCATCTATTAAAAGTACTATTTTGCTGCATTAAAAAATCAGTACCAAACAAAAAACTTGTGTTCTCCAGTAGCAAACACTGATTTAGTACCCATTTTTTTTTTTTATTTTAGATTTCTGTTAGTGGTATTAGTGTTCTTGGAACACTGGTTAACTTACAATTCAACCTGTCTGCAAAATCCCCAGTGTAGCAATAGTAGAGCTTAATCACTTTACCCAACTTCTGTCAGTGATTTCTGATGACCAGGCTACCAGCTGGGTGGGGCAAGCTTACAGTCAGATTAATAAGAGGTTTAATCCTCTACTTCCCCAATATTAATATAATGCAGCAGTGTCTCTTTCCACAGGGTACAATTAATAACCATTTCTCACCCAAGTAGCTGAGACACAATACCACCATTAGATAGGGTTTCTGCGACAGCTGAGTCATCCCTTTCAATTTGGTGTCAATTAGACTAATTAGTGGTTAGCAGCTCAGGCTGCCCTTCAATCACTTGGAAATTGCTCTCTGCACAAATGTCAGGCGCTTGCTCTCACTAAGGTTTTCTCACATACTGAGGATATATGTCTTGGCTGCTAAGACAGTAGCTGCAGACTGGAAAGACGGTATTTGGTCACAATGCTTGTTTGCCCACTGTCACAAAATAGAGCTTTTGTTGGCCACCCACTAGTTCCATGGTCTCGTCAGCCCCGGCAGTTGAAGCACAATTTGTTGGCCACTGATATCACCGAATCCTATTATCTTTTCATCTCTCCAGCTAGGTGGTCGGGGTGTGCTTTCCCCCTGAGGGTATATGTACCTGTTAAAACACTACTTCTTTTGGCTCTGGTTCTAAACCCAGGCAAAGGGGATTAGAGACCTGGCTTTTAATTGTGCTTGCGTTTTTCTTTTTCCAGTGGCAAACCTTCTGTAGCACCTTTTGTGATAGGAAAATGAAACCCTGGATTAAAGCATATTTTTGATTCCTCACCAACCATTCTAGTCTGTCAGGCACCTTCCTTAAGCCGGTGGGTGTGCTTATCAGGCAGCCCAGCTTTGGCAGGCGGCAAACATTGAGCAATTTCAAAGCAAACCTGGTTTCCACTCCTAGAGAAGAATACCGGGAACAAAGTTACCGAGAGAATTCAAGAAAGTATTTAGCATTGTTCATTTAGTGATCAAGCACAAATCTTGAAAGTTTCGACCCGTTAATCATTTCCTTCATGAGATTTAAATAAACATGGTACATAAATCAAGAGCCTACATAAATCGTAGAAAAGCATAGTTTGTTCTACAAATGGAATCTTCATTTGAAAGGTAACTTTTCAAAATCAAGGATTTGCTAAAATTAATTAATTGTAAAAATGCTTTTTAAAATTATAATGTTTATTGGCATATCTTTCAGTATGTCTCCTAAAATGAGAAAATTTCAATTCAAATAGTCCCATAAATATGGCCTATTGTAGGGGCCCTGATGTCGCAGTGGTTAAGTGTTCGGCTGCTAAGAAAAAGGTTGGCAGTTCAAATCCTTGGAAACCCTATGGGGCAGTTCTACTCTGTCCTACAGGGTCGCTATGAGTCAGAAACGACTCGATGGCAACAGTTTCTTTTTGGTACTCTCCTAAGAGTTTACATGTTTTAGAAATTTAGCTTGTTCTATTAAATTATTTTATGTTATTCTTTGATTCTAAAAAATTGAATCCTGTGCAACAACACAGCACAGGGATATACTTTTGAACGTGCTAATTCAAAAGAAATCTCCAGGAGTCAATGTAAACTTACAGGATTTGTCAATTAAATATTGCTAATGACATAATAAAAAATCTAAGAAGTAAATCCCATGTCCGGTTTATGTATACAGCTTTACAAATACATCACTGAGAGGAAAAATGTATGTATAGTTTAAGCTTTTCTGTGATGTAAGTGAATTGTAATCTATACTTTCACCTTATGAATTCTATATCACTTATGTTTATATATTGTTTATATACTTACAACTTACATAATTTGTATAAAACATCACTATAACATATGGGGCTCAATTATACATGAAAAATTTAAATACACATTTGAATGTTCATGTTTTTAACCTAATTAAAAGAAAACAATTTTAAAAGCTCATATTTAAAACAATGTGGTATTCAGTTATAGTAGGGAAATGTGACTAGCCAAATTTGATAACTGAGAAGATACATTTTAACTAAACACTGGCTGGGCAAATTAAATAATATCATGGTTTGACCACCATATAATTTTTAAACATTTTATAAAATACAAATGTTTTCTGACAATTTTCCTTTATCTTAATCATCGAAGACACAAAAATTACATGTTTTGTTTGTTTTTTACTTCAGCAATATAAATGCTTGGGGGATAAAAAGCTATACAGTAAGTGCACGATTCATAGATGTGAATAGCTGTGTTTGTACAGGAAGTTATGGGTCAGAAAGTTGTTTTTCTTTTCATTTGCCTTATATTCAGTAAGACTAAATGATACATTTTTCCCCAAACTATAAAATGACGCTTAGAAGAAAATTTTCATATTAAGAATTAAATAAAACTATATAATTATGTAGAAAAAAAATTTTAAATACGTTCTATACGCGATGTAAATTGACTTTTAAAAAATAGGGATTGGGGTGGAAAAATCCTTTATAGTACTCTGCTGCTATGACTTATCTGACACTTTCAAATTTCAAAGCTTCAATGTTATCCCTTCCACAATATTTCAATAGTAGATAATACAGGCCCCCAAACTGAAGACTTTGCCAGTGAAAACAATTCAAAAACAGTATGGTACAATCTGGAAACATAAGTAGTTTCTTTTCTGTATTTGAAAAATAATCATTTCCACATGATTCTTTTGCTTCGTTTGTTAAGTTAAATAAGTTACTAATAACATCACAATGTGCTGTCACAGTCATCAATATGAAAAAGTGAATTCTTGATTACGCACATTATCCAAGCAGTTTTCAAAATACAACACAGTGAGAGCAAACAATGAAATGATATCAGAATCTGGAGAAAGCTGATAGAATAAAATAGGAAAATCACAATTTGGAAATTAAACAGGAAATTCAGTCACAGAAAGAGTAATACTTAAGGAAATGTATATCTAATAGAAATAAAAATTTATTTTGTGCATTTTTAAAATTTCAACATATTTCTTCTTTTTTAACCATTCATTTATTTCTTCTCTATGAAATAGTGTAAACTTCCATTGTCCAATATGGTAGCCACCAGCCACATATAACTGATTGAGCACTTGAAATGTGGCTGGTCCGAAATGAGATGTGCTGTACGTTCAAAATTCATATGTAATTTCAAAATTCTAGTAAAAAAATATAAAATATATCATTAATAACGTTTTATATTGATGTGTTAAAGTTATAATATTTTCACTATATTGGGTTAAATAATATGTATTACTAAAATTTATTTTACTTTTCTTTTTTAGTATGGCTACTAGAAAATTTTAATTTACATGTGGCTTGCATTTCTTTCTAATTAACAGCACTGGTATAAACTATGCATACATAACACTAAATAATCCAAATTCTGATGACTTCTTTTTTCTGAAGGGCCTAAGTGATACACTAAACAAATCAGTTTGTCTATTTTGACCAACGTGACTGATAAAATTAAACAAAATAACAAAAAAAAAAAAAAAAAAAAAACCTAGTCAATTCAAAAGTAATAAAGGACATTAAATAAATAGAAAATAGGAAAACTGGGCAAAGTTCCACTGGTCAAATCATTCAAATTGTCAAGTGATTTGTGCTTGTTGATGCAGCTTCAATTTGTCATCCAAGTCATGTGATTCATCCAATTCATCTAACTGGAAAATGTTTTATATCCCTGTTACCTTGAGAGAGAGATATATATATATATAAGTGATGTTTTATTCTAATAGCAATTACTAGACTATTAAATTTAAAAGCATAAGACCAATAATGTTCAGTATGCTTGCACATATAAGATATCCTTATAAATTTGGAATTTTAACTACTAATTAGTTATTCTTTAAAACAATAGATTTATTCCATCAACAGTCGGTAGCATGGTTATTTCACTGGCAGATACATTTGAGCATAAGATAGATATTAGAAAACTGGAAATCAATCCACCAGCTGTCTTATACACTGTTCTTCGGTCATAGTCACCAGAGTGTGCATATCCAAAGGACAGACTGAAACCGACTTTGATCTTAAATAACATGGGAAAAGAAATGGCAAATAGAACCGAAAAGAAATTTCACAGCTACATGAGAAATTATACTGCCTATACTAAGCTTCCATTTTACAGCCTGCCTCCTTCTCTCATACTCTGTTTTCCCTAGATTTGTCACTTAAGTTCTGTTCACATGGAATTTGATGAAATCCCCAGCAGACCACAAGATGGGTAAACCTGTTCTAACTGCTCTTACAATATGATGGAACAGAGCTTGAATTACCAATCCGCCAGGGAATGCTAATGCAATTATGAGTGTTTACTTACACCATGTGTTTCTCACTGAGCCTTCCCCGCTGTGTCAGGATAAACCAAAGGGAGCTGATGTTTTATAGATGCTAAGACTCTGTTTGTTTTCAGCAGGCCTAAGTCTCCCAAAGCACTCAGACACACTAATTAAAGTAAACTGCAGAGGCCCATAATAAAATATCTGTGTTTGGAGACTGTGAGATGAACCCTACTGGCTTATTAAAAGTCAAAAGAAAAATATACATTATTTATGACTTCAAAGGGACACATTGTGAGCTCCAGTTTATTTAAAGGATTAACTAAGCAGTGGTTATTGGTGACCATCTGAACGGTTCTTCTTTCACAGTTCATTAGTTCTGTCATATATGTGAGAAGTCATCATTTGGGTTCAAATCAAATATTATTAATCAAATAAATTACGGAGGGTACACCAACATTATTAAATGGAATCTTTGTGAAAATAGCTGCTAATAAATCAAGTACTTACTTTTCAAGAGTTGCCTAGTTGCAAAAATGTGATTTAGGTTTTCAAAACGTGTTATAAGTATTAAATAATACATTCTTCATAAGTTTGGGCCTCCCAGAAATAGGAGGCCGGAGACTGTAATTGCAAAGCAGTGGCTTTGTGAATCTCTACTCTCACAAAAGTTGTTCTATAGTCCCTTAATCTCAAAACCTGGAAACTTCACGAGGAAGTTCACTTTCCCATTTTCAACACAAGATTACAATAGAAGAAAAAGTAAAGACACATGAAAATTAAAGCTTTTTTATATCCTAAAAGACTTTTCTTTGAATTATTATTACTCTTTTGTAATTGAGCCGCCGTAATTCAATCAAGGGGTATTATTCATACTTAGCTTATGTAAGTCTGAACTAAGGATGATCAAGACAAATCAATAACACTGTGTTTGTCCCCAGACATGTGAATAATTGCAAAACTAGCCATCATTGTATCAATGAAAATTGTACATTATTCAACTGAACATTACAACGCATCTGAAGACCCTATGTAAATAAAACTTAACAAACATTTCAGGATATGATGCTAAAAGAATTGTTTCTCATATTGTTCTAGGTCATCTTGAGATTTACCTAGAGGGAATTAGAGAGTCCTCAAAAAGCAAAAACTATCTGGGAAACAGAAGTCTCCATAGTTTTCTCAAGATGGCAGATATGCTGCTGTAAATCTGATACTGCTTCTCTGACTGGTTCATTAGAGTTTTAGATTTCTTCATTTTTTTCTTTGTTCTCTTTCATTCTCCACCCCCCCTCCTCCCAAAATTTGGCATTTATTTCCATCTGTAATTTGCCCAGTCACTTATCATCAAGGCTTAACTGAAAAACACAATTAAATCTAGGGGTATGAGATGACATGTTTTGAACATTATGGGATTACACTTCCAGCCAGTGAGTTGAAATTGTTTAGAGCTAAGAACTAATGATAAAATAGTTATTTTTCATTTTCTTCATAAATTCACTTTAATAGCTCTATATTACACTCTTCTTTAAGCAGAAAAAGAACAAAAAACTGAAGTGGAATAAGCTGAACTTTACCTTAATAGTGCTTGTTGATATTTTTAATTCAAAATCCCTTTTATTTCTACTATTTGTGTAGCTTCATCTCAATAAGATATATATGTTTCTCAAAATAATTTTTAGATTTCATGAACCACTTGGCAGTAAAATTTATACTATAATTTTAATATTCTAGAACATATTTCTAGCGGGAGGAGTATATTCCTCCCACTATGTTGTGGGAATAATGCATACTACAAAGAGAAAAGAATAAAATTCATGGGATAAGGCCTACTTGTCTTCTCCCATTTTTCTTTTATTTACCTCTCTTTTTATTCTCCCACCCAATGGTGAGTCTATTTTTCTGTACTGCTCAATTTAAACAGCTTCTTTTTGTTTTCAGGATTCTGGAACTGTCTCTAAATTCAACTGTGTGTGATGTCTTTTATCAAAAAGATGCTCTATTGATCTATCGTATACCAATTCAACAAGCATCGTATGATAATTCAGTAAACAAAATAAAACCTGTATCACAAAGAACCCACATCCTCTTTAAAATTCACGATCCTTTGAACAGTAGAAAACAATTCAGAGTATAACTTGATCATGTATGTGTAAATTCAGTAAACTGCAGACAGGTACCTTTAGTTTTGTTTCTTTGAGCCAAATACTGTGCCTATCCATAACCCCATTTTAACTATCTCTGCTTCACCAGAGAATCCCTAGTGGTGCAGTGGTTAAGAGCTCAGGCTACTAACCAAAAGGTCAATAGTTCAAATCCACCAGCTGCTCTTTAGAAACCCTATGGGACAGTTCTGTTCTGTCCTGTCCTATAGAGTCACTATGAGTTGGAATCAACTCGATGGCAATGGGCTTTGATTTTCCTTTACCAAAATAAAGATGTCCTTACTTCTGGATCTAATTGAAAGTATTTTATGAATAAAATAAAGATCATTTTCAAATTGAACTTTGGTTGAGAAGAAGACAAAGAATAGCTGCATTGCTTTAGCATTTACTAAGAAGTAGATCTATTCTTACCTCCATTTTACAGATAAGGACACCGGGACACTGAGATTTAGAGAACAATTTTTTTTTTTAGTGTCATTCAGCTAGTAAGTAGTGAAGCCTCGATTTTGACATTGGTTCAGTTCTGTCTGAATCCAGATTTTAAATATATTACCTCTTCGATATATTACCTCTCCGGTAATAGAAAACCCAGTTGTCAATCTACAACACCCAATTTTTAGGCCTGTGATTAGAGTGATCACTGGAGATTAAAAAAAATTAAGTTGAAAGTAGTCAAGTCATAGTAGCTCCATCAAAGTATTTCACTGAAGCATGTCCATTCTCTGTACAAAAAATTAATTCTCTTAGAAACCAGGGACTTAACAAGATGGGATGAATCCAATTTCTCAAGCCATAGCATTCTTTAGAATTTTCATTATCTCCAGAGTGCAGCCTTAAATGCTATCCCCTTAAGAATGTTGTTGGAATTTATATGAACTTATATCCACTAAGCAAAACATCCATGTTTAGACCCACAATTTTGAGGGTATCAATATTTGTTTATGCTTCCCCCCAAGACTGTACTGTGAGACCCCAGTGTACATTCACCAAATGTCTGTTGAACTAACTCATGCTATTTTTTAGCATTCATATCAAGTTCCACAAGCCTGTGTACATGGGTAGTATTCAATAAATATACATTAGAAACAAATGAAGACCTCTTTATACAATGAAGATGGACAACTTGCTCAAAATATGGCCATAAAAACAGTTACTTTAAGAAGACAAATTTTAAAACCAAAGAATTGGAACAGGGGGCCAAAAAATACTAGGATCAAGTGACTTCCACAAAAATGGACTCCAAATCTCTCATATGCAAAATTCTATGCAAATTCAATGAATTTTACTGAAATTAATTTTCATTAACGTACTGGGCTCAGTATAACTCCTACCCTGCTGAACTTTGAGGAGCCCTGGTGGTGCAGTTGTTAAAGCGATCGAATGCTAACCAAAAGTTCTGCAGTGTGAAACCACCAGTGGCTCCGTGGGAGAAAGATGTGGCAGTCTGCTTCTATAGAGAGTTACAGCCTTGGAAACCCTATAGGGTCGCTATGAGTCGGAATCAACTCGATGGCAGTGGGCTTGACTGAACTTTGAAAACAGCTTGAAGGACAGAAAAATGCCCAATTATTCTGCTCTAGGGCAATCATTGGGATCCCTGGTGTCACAGTGGTTAAAGCCCTTGGCTGCTAATCCAGAGAGGGGTGGTTGGAACCCACCAGCCACTCCATGGGAGAAAGATGTGACAGTCTACTTTCATAAAGATTGCAGCCTTGGAAACTTTATGGGGCAGATCTACTCTGTCCTATAGGGTTGCTATGAGTCAGAATCAACTCGATGGCAACGGGTTTGGTTTTTGGTTTTAGGGCAATCATAATGACTATTTTACTTCTCACCCCAAATCTAAAGATGCAAGCATTTCTCCTATTGTATAAATATTAATTTAGAAGCTAACTGATATTGTCAGAGATTTATAAAAACTGTTTTTTGTTTGTTTGTTCATTGTTTACATTTATAATTTAGTATTAGGGCAGAGAGTCAACCAATAAAAAAAAGTAAAAGCAGAGCAGACATTTTGTTTTATAGGATTTAACCCAGTTTGTAATTTCTCTTAATCTGTGTAATTATCTTGTTCATGAGACTATAAGGTTCATGAGGGCAGAGGCCATGTCTGTTTCTCCTCTTTATTTTACTCTCAAGAGAAAGACAGAGCCTTGAAACACGCACGTCAAACAAACATACGTTACATGGCTATTATTTAGTTGTAAATACAGTAAGTCCTCTAGGAGCCCAGACGGAAAAAGATTGCTTCCAGTCGGAATAATTATAGAAGACCATGTAACAGAAATAGCTTTTTGAGCTAACCTTAAAGAATGCGTTAGAAATTCAGTAGGTGGGATTAAAAGCATGCATTTGTGTGTTCAGGGGCAGGGGACAGGCGTTGGGGAAGAAAGGATACGAGGCAGATAGGCTAGGATGCAAAGATGTGGACAACAAGCATCCAAATATAGCAAGCAAATTGGCTGGAACATGGGATTGTGGGAGAAGCATTTTGTAGAGAATAAGAGAAAAGGAAGCTAAAAAGACAAAACCAAAAAAACCAAACCTGTTCCCACTGAGTGGATTCCAACTCATAGCGACCCTATAGGACAGAGCAGAACTGCCCCATAGGGTTTCCAACGAGTGGCTGGCTGGTGGATTCAAACTGTCGACCTTTTGGTTAGCAGCCGAGCTCTTAACCCCTGTGCCACCAGGGCTCCACTGAAACAACAGATGATACCAAAATTCAAGAAATCTTGAAATTTAGACTCAGTGTGAAAGGTTTTTATAGAAGGGACTCGAGTAGCATTCTTTGAACCTAAACCTTCAATGGACTACAGAACAGTTAATGCACTGAGATAATGGAAACAGGAAAGTCAGGTCGGAGATCATTGCTGCCTTCAATTCCGACTCACAGCGACCCTATAGGACAGGGTGAAACTGCCCCATAGGGTTTCCAAAGCTGTAAATCCTTATGGAAGCCCACTGCCACATCTTTCTCCCACAGAGTGGCTGGTGGGTGCAAACAGCTGACCTTTTGGTTAGCAGCCAAGTGCTTAACCACTGCTCCACCAGGGCTCCTTCAAAGGTGTGAAGTAAACGCAGCTCTGGAAATGTTTCTGCTAATCAATTGCTCAAAGATCTTTCCTTTACATCAATGAATTGTTCAACTTTAGTGCTAAAATCATGTTGTCCAAACCATTTATTTTATGGTTTAGGAAACCGAGGCCCAAAAAGATTAAATGCCCTGCCCTCGATGGCAAATCCAAGGCCACATGTGGACCTCCTGACTTCCAGCCCAGTTGCTCTTTCCATTATCAATGTGTTCCTCCCTCAAGATGACTCTTTAAATTAAAACGAATTACCAAAGTAACAAATATAGAATTAGGACCTTTATTGCTATTTCACTAACTGAGTAGTAACCTTATTTAATAGATCTTCCCTGTCACACAGACATCCTGCTGAAGCATTGTAATAAATGTAATAAAAGGGGAGATTAGGGCAAACATCGGTGGCAAGACATTAATTAGAGGCGGACCTCACCAATTCTCAGTTGACTAATCCTGAAACCCTGTAATTCTCATAAGAAAACTGGCAACCTTGCTTTCCTTTCTTATCATAGGTTTCTAGCCAAAGAGAATGGCAGGCTCAAGTAATCAGAATCTCATTAATTTTATTAAATATGTTATAAAGTCTCGTAATAAATAATTAAGCCCTATTAAACAGTTATCTCATAGTACATTTTATCCCTTATTTATAGACATAAACAAAATGACAGTCCTTGCAATGAAATAATAAACCATAATTGTTGTTATTGATGATAATAATACCTTGTTTGTTTCAGAGATTTTGAAGCTTTTCAAAGCATGTCTGTTACATCATAATTGGCATACAAAGCATTTATATTCTAATCCGTATAAATAAAATTAAGTTTCCATCTGCTAGCTGTTACAGCATCACTTGAAAATGGCTGGACACGTTATTACCAAATCTGGCATGATGTTTAGGATGACCTGACTTAAAATCTACGGTAATGATTGTTCAACAAATGCAGTAGGGAGGTGTCCTAGTCACCTAGTGCTGTTCTAACAGAAATACCACAAGTGGATGGCTTTAACAACGAGAAATTTATTTTCTCACAGTCTAGTAGGCTGGAAGTCCAAATTCAGGGTGCCAGCTCCAGGCGAACGCTTTCTCTCTAGGCTCTGGAGGAAGGTCCTTGTCCTCAGTCTTCCCCTGGTCGAAGAGCTTCTCAGGCACAGGGACCCTGGGTCCAAAGGAAATGCTCTGCTCCCGGTACTGCTCTCTCGGTGGCATGAGGTCCCCAACTCTCTGCTTGCTTCCCTTTCTTTTTATGTCTTGAGAGATAAAAGGTGGTGCAGGCCACACCCTAGGGAAACTCCCTTTACATTGGATCAAGGATGTGACCTGGGTAAGGGTGATGTTACCATCCCACTCTAATCCTCTTTAACATAAAATTACAGACACAAAATGGAGGACAACCACACAATATTGGGAATCATAGCCTAGCCAAATTGAGACACACATTTTTGGGGGGACATAATTCAATCCATGACAGGAGGGTCCTTGCAAGGGGCTCTCAACGGGAGAAGCAGACATCATCCAGACACTCCCAACAGTTTGCAGCTGCAATAGGGAGTGTAAACTGAAATACATAGATGTCGTTTCTGCTTATCTTATTAGAGTGTAATCTAAGACTTGTTTTCACTATTACACATTTTACTGTAGTTAAAAAAAATTGCCATCAAGTCAATCCCGACTCATGTGTATCAGAGTACAACTGTGCTCCATAGGATTTTCAATGGCTGATTTTTCAGAAGTAGATGGACAGGGCCTTTCTTCCAAGCTGCCTCTGGGTGGACTCAAATCTCCACCCTTTCAGTTAGCAGCCAAGATTGTTATCAACACTGTTTTTTCTTGCACTTTAAATCATTTATTTCTGCCTATATAGATAAACTCATCTAGCTACTAGTAATATTCAGAGTGCTATCATTTTCCTTGTTTGTAACTGTGCCTGGGTCACAAACACAATACAGAATTCATCATTTTCAGTTGAATCACAGTATCTTCCATGTTGTTGTCTTGTGCCGTTGAGTCCATTCTGACTAATGGCGACCACATGTTACACAGTAGAGCTGTTCCACAGGGTCTTCTTGGCTGTAGTCTTTATAGAAGCAGATTGCCAGGGCTTTCTCCTGTGGTGCCGCTGGGTGGGTTCAAACCACCAACCTTTCAATTACCAGTTGAGTACAAACTATTTACACAACCCAGGGACCTAGTACTTTGCATAGAACCATTAAACCAATTTCCTGGTGTGGTAGGAAAATTGATCTCCCAAAGATGTCCATGCCCTAATTCTTGGAACCTGTAAATATGCTACTTTACATGGCAAAAGGGAGTTAGCAGGTGTAATTAAAATTGCAGACCTTAAAATAGATTATGCCAGGCTATTCAGGTAGATTCAGTCTATTCACATGAGCTCTGAAAAGCAGAGAACTTTTCTCTAACTGTCCTCAAGAAGATGCAGCAGATGGAGAGGTCAGAGAAATTCAAAACCTGGTAGGGACTCAGCTTGTCATTGGTACAGCAGGTGACATGAAAAGTATGAGAAGGAATGCAGGCCATCACCAGGAGCAAAGACCAGTCCCCAGCTGACGGCCAGCAAGAAAATGGGGACCTCATTCCTACAACCACAAGGAAGTGAATTTGGCCAGCAATCTAAATGAGTTTAGAAGCAGATTCTTCCCAATAAAGATTGTAGCCCAGCCAAAATGTTTATTTCAGTCTTGTGAGACCCTGAGCAGAGGAAGCAGGCAAGTCCACCAGAATTTTGATCTACAGAAATGGAGAGATAATAATTTGTGTTGGTTTAAGCTGCTAAGTATGTGGCAATTTGTTACAGCAATAGAAAACTAACACACATGAGTATTCTGGAGGTCCCTAGGGAGAGCAAATGGTTTGCACTTAACTACTAGTCAAAAGGTTGGAGGTTCAAACCCACCCAGTGATCCACAGAAGAAAGGCCTGGTGATCTGTTTCTGTAAAGATTACAGCCAAAAAAAAAAAACCCTCTGAATCCCAGCAGGCCGATCCACAGCTTCCCAGTGGGTCTCAACCACACACGCCAGTCCTGTGCCATGTGGATTTGCCCCTGACCACAGCAGCTGGCTTCTTCACTGCCATTTCTTTGTTGCTGGAGTTGCTTTTTTTGGCCTCTTTGGTTTCTTCCCTGCCTCTCACCTCCTCCCCCTCCTTTCTCTGCAACACCTGACTCCATGTGCCATCTTTGCTTCTTCTTGACAGGCTGTGAAGCACCCGCTCAGCTGGGGAACTGCTTCCCCAGTCCACACCACCATGCTGGTGGGATCCCTGGGGACTTTTTTTTTTTTTTCCTTTTTTTGTTGTTTGTTTTCTCTTTCTTTTTTCCTTTTTTATTTCTTCATTTCTCAGTTTCTCATCTCTTTCTACTTACCTTCTTTTCCTGTCTCCTGAATACCGGGAGCTATGTATCATCTCCACCCTTTCTAGTGGGGTTGTACTGCACAGGCTTGGGAGCCACTTTCCTGGTCTGCCCAGCCACACTAGCAGGATCCCTGGAGGCATTTTTTTTTTAAATTATTTTTCCTTTTTGTTTGTCCCATTTCTCAGTTTCCCATCTCTCCACTCCAACGGCAGGCTCCCTCAGCAGTTTTTTTTTGGAAACTGTTTCTCTCTCCTCCCTCTCTTCTTTCACATACCCAATCTAGTTCCACCAACCACAGACTTCCCCTCCCCCTCCCTCCTGCCTATGTGCACCGAGTGCTGAACATTGCACTCCCGAGCAGCACGAGTATGGCCTACTGGAACCTGCCCTGCACTGACACCAAGCTCACCTTGTCAGCCCTAGTATGTGTCAAAAACAACCCAGTCCCTCTCCTTCAGCTAGACCTGCCTGCTGCACCATAGCTGAGTGACTGGCCCTGCCCATTGGACAAGAAGGTGAAAAATATCATGTCCACAGACAAGTAAACAACAAAGAACGCACAGCCTTCCCACTCAGACATAACCAAATAAAACAAAAAAGCAGGATGAAGCAAATAAATCTACAATCAATAAGCAAAGAAAACAACTACTTAATGTCCCAAAGACAGCAGACAATATCAAAACGTATCAAAAAAACAGGACAGGATAGTTCTAGCAGGCATACAAAATAAAACACCAGAAGACTTTCCAAGAGAAGAAAAGGCACTAGAACTAACTGGTAGGGAATTCAAATCTCGCATATTCAGAGCTATCCAAGAGTTGAAGCAAAACGCAGATAAAAATGAGGAAAATATAGACAAATTTATGGAAAATGCAGACAAATTCATGGAAAATACAGGCAAAAAATGGAAGAATTCAGGAAAATAATACAGGAACAAAATGCCAAAATAAATTCACAACTAGAAATCATACAAAAACAACAATTAGAAATCCAAAAGATAAACAACAAGATTTCAGAAATGGACAGTGTCCTAGAAGGACTAAGGAGCAGGTTTGAAACGATGGAAGACAGTTAAATTGAAGACGAACACTTGGATACAATTCTGCTTGAGTAAAAATGAGAAAAAAGAATGAAGAAAAATGAAGAAACGCTGGGAATTATGTGGGATACAATCAAAAGCAAAAATTTTCAAGTGATCAGAGTTCCAGAACAGGGGAGAAAATGGAAAACACAGAGAGGATCATTCAAAAATTGCTGACATAAAACTTCCCCAATATCATGAAAGATGAAAAGTTGACCATCCAAGAAGCTCAATGAACCCCATATAGGATAGACCCCAAAATAAAATCACCAAGGCATATCACAATCACACTCGCTAAAACCAAAGACAAACAAAGAATCCTGAGAGCAGCTCAAGAAAAAAGAAAAGTCACATACAGAGGGTAAACAATAAGACTAAGCTCTGATTACTCAGCAGAAACCATACAGGCAAGAAGGCAATGGGATGACATATGTAAAACCTTGAAAGAAAAAATTACCAACCAAGAATAATATAGCCTGCAAAACTCTCATTCAAACATGATGGTGAAACTAGGACATTTCGAGATAAACAGAAATTAAGGAAATAGGTAAAAATCAAACCAAAATTACAAGAATTATTAAAGGGAGTCCTTCGGCCTGAGAACAAACAACATCAGATGACAGCCTGAATCTAGGACGCAAGATTGTACTAGCTAGATACCAACCTAGGAAAAGAACTCTCAAGGACTATTCAAAAAAAAGAAAAAAGAAAAGAAACGATTTACAACAGCGAACCAGAGAAGTTAATCTACAAATAACAACAACATCAGAACAATAAAAAAGGGAAGAAATGGTGCAGGTACAGAATTTTCTAAAGGACAAGAAGGCAAGGAGATACCAAGTAATAATAAACTGGTTCAAACCTAGGAAGATATGGGTAAATTTCAAGGTAACCACAAAGATAGTTAACAGACCTACTCATTAAAACGAAGAAGAAAAATATAAAGTCTTAGTAAAAACAAGATCTACAAAAACAAAATAAATGAAAACAAAATCCACAAGTAAAAGGAATTTAGCACAGGAGAGTAAAAGAATCAAAGAAATCATCAGAACCACAAAAAAAAAGCACTAAAAAATGACAGGAATAAACTCACACCTATCAATAATTACACTGAATGTAAATGGCCTAACTGTACCCATAGACACAGAGTGACAGAATGGATTAAAAAATAGGATCCATCAATATGCTGTCTACAAGAGACTCATCTTAGAAACAAAGACATAAATTTATTAAAAATCAAAGGATGGAAAAAATATATAAACAAACAGCCACCCAAAAAAAGCAGCAGTGGCAATATTAATCCCAGATAAAATAGACTGTAAAAAAAATCCACCATAAAAGACAAAGAAGGGCACTATATCATGATTAAAGGGATGGTCCATCATGAAGACATAACCATAATAAATATCTAAGCACCCAATGACAGGGCTCCAAATACGTAAAACAAACTTTAACAACACTGAAAAGAGAAATTGACAGTTCCACTATAATAGTGAAAGACTTCAACATGCCACTCTCGGTAAAGCACAGAACATCTAGAAAGAAACTCAACAAAGATACAGAAGATCTAAAGGCCACAATCAGCCAACTTGAACTCATAGACATATATAGAACACTCCACCTGACAGCTGCAAAGTACACACTCTTTTCCAACACGCATGGAATGTTCTCCAGAATAGATCAAATCTTAGGCTACAAAGCAACCCTCAACAAAATCCAAAACATTGAGATAATAGAAAGTTATCTTCTCTGATCACAACATCATCAAAGTAGAAATTAACAACAGGAAGAGCAAGGAAAAAATATCAATTACATGGAAACTGAATAACACCCTGCTTAAAAACCACTGGATAATAAAAAAAATCAAAGATGGAATCAAAAAATTCCTAGAATCAAATGAGAATGCAAACACATCATACCAAAACCTTTGCGACACAGCAAAGGCAGTGCTCAGAGGTCAATTTACAGCAATAGAAGCACACATCAAAAAAGAAGAAAGTGACAAAATCAAAACGTTAACTACACAACTCGAGAAAATAGAAAGAGAACAGCAAAAGACACCTAGAGCCACCAGAAGAAAGGAAATAATAAAGAGCTGAGCAGAAATAAATTAAATAGAGAATAGAAAAACAATAGAAAGAATCACTAAAACCAAAAGATGGTTCTTCAAAGGGATCAACAAAATTGACAAAGCATTAGCCTAATTGACAAAAGAAAAACCGGAGAGGAAGCAAATAACCCATATAAGAAATGAAATGGGGTACACTACAACAGACTCAGCTGAAATAAAAAGGATCATAATAGAGTACTACGAAAAACTATACTCCAACAAATTTGAAAATCTAGAGGAAATGGACAAATTCCTAGAAACACATTACCTACCCAAACTATCATAAATTGATGTTGAAAATCTGAACAGACCCATAACAAGAGATGAGATTGTAAAGGTAATAAAAAAAACTCCCAACAAAGAAAAGCCCTAGCCCAGATGGCTTCACTGGAGAATTCTACCAAACATTCAGAGAAGAGCTTACACCAGTATTACTCAAACTATTTCAGGACATAGAAAAGGAAGGCATACTTTCAAATTCATTCTATAAAGCCAGATACCAAAACCAGGCAAAAAAAGAAAATTACAGACCAATATCTCTCATGAATATAGATGCAAAAATTCTCAACAAAATTCTAGCTGATAGAATTCAGCATCATATCAAAAAATAGTACGCCATGACCAAGTAAGATTCATACCAGGTATGCAAGGATGGTTCAACATTAGAAAATCAAGCAATGTAATCCACCACATAAATAAAAGAATCACATGATCACCTCAATCGACGCAGAAAAGGCATTCGACAAGGTCCAACACCCATTCCTGATAAAAACTCTCAATAAAATAGGTATAGAAGGGATTCCTCAAAATAATAAATGGCATCTATAAAAAACCAACAGCCAACAGCATTCTTAATGAAGAGAGGCTGAAAACATTCCCCTTGAGAACAGGTACAAGACTAGGATGTCCTTTATCACCACTCCTATTTAACATTGTACTGGAAGTCCTAGCTAGAGCAATAAGGCAAGAAAAAGAAATAAAGGGCATCCAAA
>NW_004444047.1:9314690-9355453 GCF_000243295.1 Trichechus manatus latirostris | reverse complement strand
AAATACTTAGGAATAAATCTAACCAGGGATGTAAAAGACCTATACAAAGAAAACTACAAAACACTACTGCAAGAAACCAAAGAGATCTACATAAATGGAAAAACATACCATGCTCATGGATAGGTAGACTCAACATTGTGAAAATGACAATTCCACTCAAAGCAATTTACAAATACAAGGCAATCCTGATCCAAATACCAACAACATTCTTTAAAGAGATGGAAAAAACAATCATTAACCTTATATGAAAAGGGAAGAGGCACTGGATATGTAAAGTATTACTGAAGAAAAAAAATAAGGTAGGAGGACTCTCACTACCTGACTTCAGAACCTACTATACAGCTACGATAGTCAAAACAGCCTGGCACAGTACAATGACAAATACTTTGACCAATGGAAGAGAATCGAGAACCCAGATGTAAATCCATCCACCTATGGTCACCTGATGTTTGACAAGGGCCCAAAATCCATCAAATGGAGAAAAGACAGTCTTTTTAAAGAATAGTGCTGGTAAAACTGGATGTCCATCTATTAAAAAAATGAAACAGGACCCATATGTCACACCATACACAAAAACTAATTCAAAATAGATAAAAGACCTAAATATAAAACCAAAAACTATAAAGATCATAGAAGAAAAAATAGGATCAATGCTAGAGACCCTAATACATGGCATTAACATGATACAAACCATAACTAACAACATACAAACTCCAAAAGATAAGCTAGATAACTGGGATCTTCTAAAAATTAAACACTTATGCTCATCAAAAGACTTCACCAAAAAAGTAAAACCAGAACCTACAGACTGGGAGAAAAAAATTTAGCTATGACAAATCTGAGAAAGGTCTAATCTCTAAAATTTACAGGAAAATCCAACACCTCTACCACAGAAAGACAAATAATCCAATTAAAAAATGGGCAAAGGAAATAAACAGACACTTCACCAAAGAAGACATTCAAGTGCTAACAGACACATAAGGAAATGCTCAAGATCACTAGCCATTAGAGAAATGCAAATCAAGACCACAATGAGATACCATCTCACCCTGGCATTATGGCATGAATCAAAAAAACAGAAAATAACAAATGTTGGAGAGGCTGCAGGGAGACTGGAACTCTTATGCACTGCTGGTAGGAATGAAGAATGGTGGAACCACTTTTGAAAATGATATGGTGCTTCCTTAGAAATAGAGATACCATATGATTCAGCAATCCCACTCCTAGGAATATACCCTAGAGAAATAAGAGCTGTCATATGTATAGACATATGCACACCCATGTTCACTGCAGCATTGTTCACAATAGCAAAAAGATGGAAACAATCTAGATGCCCATCAACAGATGAATGGATAAACAAACTATAGTACATACTTACAATGGAATATTAGGCAAGGATAAAGAACAATGATTAATCTGGGAAGCGTCTCACAACATGAATGAATCGGGAGGGCATTATGCTGAGTGAAATAAGTCAATCACAAAATAACAAATATCATGTGAAACCACTACTATAAAAACTCATGAAAAGGTCTACATACAAAGAAACAATCTTTGATGGTTACAAGGGAGGGGAGGGGTGGGAGTGGGAAAACACTGAATAGACAATAGGTAAGTGGTAACTTTGGTGAAAACAGTACACAATACTGAGGAAACCAGTACAACTTGTTCAGGGTAAGGTCATGGAAGCTCCATGGACAAATCCAAACTCCCTGAGGGACTGAATTACTGGGATGAGGGCTGTGGGGACCATGGTCCTGGGGAACATATAGCTCAGTTGCCATGACATAGTTTATAAAGAAAATGTTCTACATTCTACTTTGGTGAGTAGTGTCTGGGGTCTTAAAAGCCTGTGAGCAGCCATCTAAGATACTCCACTGGTCTCACTCCTTCATGAGCAGGGGAAAATGAAGAAAACTAAAAACACAAGGGAAAGATTAGTTCAAAGGACTAATAGACCACAACTACCACGACCTCCACCAGACTAAGTCCAGTACAACTAGATGGTGCCTGGCTACCACCATTGACTGCTCTGACAGGGATCACAATGGAGGGTCTTGGACAGAGCTGGAGAAAAATGTAGAACAAAATTCTAACTCAAAAAAAAAAAAAGGCCTGACTTACTGGCCTGACAGAGACTGGAAAAACCCTGAGAGTATGGCCCCCGGACACCCTTTTAGCTCAGTAATTAAGTCACTCCAGAGGTTCACCTTTTAGCCAAAGATTAGACAGGCCCACAGGACAAAACGAGACTAAAGGGCCACACCAGCCCAGGAGCAAGGACTAGAAGGCAGGAGGGGATAGGAAAGCTGGTAATAGGGAACCCAAGGTCAAGAAGGGACAGTCCTGACATGTCATGGGGTTATTAACCAATGTTATAAAACAATATATGTACCAACTGTTTAGTGAGAAGCTAGTTTGTTCTGTAAACCTTCATCTAAAGTACAATTTTAAAAAAAAAACTCTATGGAGCAGTTCTACTGTGTAACACAGGGGCTCGCCATGTGTTGTAATCAACTCATTGCAGTAGTACAGTATGGTATTCTGGTTGATAACATCAGCAGATTGAATTGACCGTTCAAAAAAGCTCAAAATTGGATGTTTGTCTACTAATCTGCTCTGTTGCTAAAAAATAATAAAAATTACTAGACAGCAGTTAACGTGAAGGTTCTATATGTGCAATTGTAATACTTTATTAAATGACTTAGTTTTTTTTTTCAGGTTCTTTTCTTCTTGACACACAGGGACTACAAATCGAGAAAGATTCATTGGGAACACGGGTATGCAAACTAGTATGCTAGAGTAAATGTTTCTTTATCTCACATGGCATACAATCTCGTTAGGAAGATAAGATACATATATGAAAGGATAATTAGTAAATCAAAGCAGTAACAAATGACAAGTGATAAATAATAAATGCAGATAGGATATCAAAAAAAAAGAAAAAGTAATATCCATCAAAGTCATTTAGGAATGGCTTAAAAGGTAGATTTTTCCCACGTATTCAACAGTGTTTCTCAAATTATAGCGTATGTCAGGGGTACCTGGAAACACATGAAGATCTTATTAAAAAGATCTCAGTCAGAATTTCTGATTCAGTAAGTCTGGGATGGGGCCTAAGAAGTTGCATTAGCACCATCTACCCAGACCACACTTGGATAATCACCGTCTAGATGGAGAAAAGGAAATTTATTTAAGCAAATATTCAAAAACTTAGAAGATGAAGAAATTTTGAGAAGCACGAGTAGTCCAATACTTAATAGTGCTTTGAAAAGATTAAAGTAGTTATAAATATCCAGGAAGTATTCAGATTGGAGAAGGGATCTAAAGCAGAAAAAAAAAAAACCCCTACGGCAGCTATTCCAGTCTAAGCATGAGAAGCCTAAGCCACTGAAGAATGAGCTGATATAGAAAGGAGGAGAAAAAAAAAAAATCTTGAAGATTAGCAAGAGATTCTGAGATAAGAAAATTCTAGTTAATAATAAATAACCAGTTAGCATTTAGTCGATTCTGACTCGTGGTGACTATATATGTGTCCGAGTAGAAGTGTGCTCCACAGGGCTTTTAATGGCTGATTTTTTGGAAGTAGATCGTCAGGCCTTTCTTCTAAGGTGCCTGTAAGTGGACTCAAACCTCTAACTTTTTGGTTAGCAGCTGAGAGAGTTAGCTGTTTGCACCACCCCGGGACTCCTAATGATAACGTTTTTGTCTGTTATTTGAATCTTGCATGTTATACAAACAGTAATTTAATCTTTAGGCTTTTAAGTATTTTACATTTCATTTTTCTTCTGTTTTATTCAGTTATATATTTGGAGGAATTTATCCATTTTATCTAATTTACAAAGTTATTTGTGTAAAGGTTGTCTTACCTTTTTAATGTCTGCAGTATCTGATATTGATAATATATGTTCTCTCTTGATCAGTCTTACAAACTGCTTTTCAACTGGATTAATCTTTTCGAAGAATCAATTTTTTATTTTGTTGTTTATTAACATTGGCTTCTACCTTATTTATTTTGAGTGTTATATTTATTATTTTCTTTCTTATACTTCTATTCAGTTTGATTGGTTGTTCTTGCTTCTAACTTATTCAGATGGAAGCATAGAACATTGGTTTTCGGCCTTCCCTCTTTTCTACTGCATGCACTTAATGCTATAATTTTTCCTCTAAGTACTGCTTTAGCTGCAGACTGTAAGTTTTGATATGCCATGTATTTTCATTATTATTCAATTCAAAATATTTCTTAATTAAACATGATTTCTTCCTTGACCTATAGACTTTTATAAGTGTTTTAATTTTCAGACAATTGTAGAATTTCAATTTCATTATCTTTAAGACAACATACTCTGAATTACCTCAAGCCTTTGAAATTTATTAAGACTTTTTATGGCCTAACTTATGGTAAATTTGATAAATATTCCATGTTCATTTGAAAATAATGTGAATTCTGTCATTGCTGGGGAAAAAAAAAAACCTGTTGCTGTCGAGGCAATTCCAACTCATAACGAGTCTATAGGACAGGGTAGAACTGCCCCGTAGGGTTTCCAAGGTGCAGCTGCTGGATTCAAACTGCTGACCTTTTAGTTAGCAGCCAAGCTCTTCACCACCACACCACCAGGGCTCCTTGTTGGGTACAGCAATCTATACACCTCAAGTAGGTCAAATTTGTTAATTATAAGCTTTAGATCTTCTGCACTTCCACTAATATTCCGTCTGCCTTTTTTTCTCAGCTATTGTGACAGTTCTATTCAGGTCATTTATATGTGACTCTGTGTATGTGTCTTTTAGTTCTATTAATTTGTGCTTTATATTATTAATGTCAAAAAACTGTTACATGCATAAAGATTTAAGATTGTGATATTGTCCTGTTGGTTGGATGATTTATCATTTAAGATGTTCCTATAATCTTCACGAAAGATTAACAAAAGTACAGGTTTCCCCTGCGATCCAAAAGTAGAGTCTTTCGTAAGCCAGGACGGCATAAAGCAAAGAAGCAATCCCCATTAATTTATATGGGGAAGATTTTTTGAGCATTCCCAGACCCAAAAAATAACCTATTAAATCATACCAAATAACATATAAAACCTAAAATAACACTAGCATATAGTAGAAGCAGTTAAGATACGGTAAATATACAGCCTATATAAATAGAAATAATGTGTGTACAGTGTAGTTTCACGGGGTGCACGTTACCGCTTTAACGGCTCACTGCAACAGAAACGCTGACCACTATTTCTGCTTTTCACCTTCTCACGTAAAAGCAAAACTCTCTTCGAATTTCTTTCAGTTAGCGAAAACAAGTACTAACGTAGGTCTTTCATAAAAGCAAAACGGCGTAATGTGAACTTTTGAAATGTGGGGGATACCTGTAATTTGTTTGACATTATTTACTTTTAGTTAGTCTGTACATATCTTTTTTCATCCTTTACTTTCAATCTTCGTGTCTCTTGTAAATATTACCTAGTTTATGTTGCCCCAGTCTGACAATCTGAATCTTTTCCTTGCATTATTTAGTCCATTTACATTAATTTAAATACTACTATAACTGGCTCTAGTTGAGCCCTGGTGGCACAGTGGGTAAGAGCTTGGCAGCTAACCAAAAGGTTGACAGTTGGAATCTACCAGCCACTCCTTGGAAACCCTGTGGGGCAGTTCTACTCTGTTCTATAGGGTCACTATGAGTCTAAAACGCTGGATGGCAATGGGTTAGGTTTTTTGGTTTTTTATAACTGGGTCTACATTTCACATATCACTGTGTTTTTTCTACTTTTCCTCTATTTTACATTCATTTTTTTATTCTCCTTTTCCTTCTTGTGGATGAACCTAATATTTTGTATAATTCCACTTTCTGCTTTGTTAACTTAGTTTTATGTTCTTTTAACCATTACCCTAGAGATTGCAATATCCATCCTTAACTTATACTTTGATGAAAATTATTACGACTTCCCTGAAAAATACTAAAACTTTGAAGCACTTTAACGCCATTAAACCCATTCCTTTAACATTATTATTTTATTTTAATTATGCAAATATTCTACAAGTATTTTAAACTCCACAAAGCATTATTTTGTACAGTCAATATTTTACCCACATAATTATCTTTTACAGCACTCTACATTTCTTCCTATATTTCTGTAGTCTGAGATCATTTCCTTTTTCCGTAAGAACTCTTTTTAGTATTTATTTTAATGCAAGGCCTGCTTATGACAAATTTGTTCAGTTTTTTTTTTTTTTTTTTTTGTCTTAAAATGTTTTTGTATTACGCTTCATCTTTGAAGGATATTTTCACGGGACATAGAATTCTAGGTTGGCAGTTATTTTCTTTAAATTCCTTCAACATTTTTTCTGACTCTCATCATTTCTGATGGGAAATCAGCTGTCAGTCTTATAGTTATTTCTCTGAAGTTAACAGTTTCCCCCCAACTTAAAAAGTTTTCTCTTCGTCCTTGGTTTCCAGCAGTTTTACTATGATGTGCCTCTGTGTGTGTGTGTGCGTGTGTGCGTGTGCGTGTGTGTGTGTGTGTGTGTGTGTGTGTGTGTGTGTTGTTTTGTTTTTGTATCTACCCTGCTTGGAATTTGCTGAGATTTTTAAATCTGTGAGCTGGTGTCTTTTTATTTGTTTTGGAAAACACTCAGCCATTACACATTTAAATGTACTACTTCTTAATTTTCTATCTTTTATTTCTGGTACTCCAATTGCACATATTATTGCACACTTTGACTATGTGATATGTATCTTATGCTTTGTTCTGTATTTTCTATGTTTTCTTCTGTGTTTTAATTTGGATGTTTTCTGTTGATCTGTATGCTAATTTATTAACCCTGTCTTTTTCTTTAACCAATCTGCTGTTATACCTATCGTTTGTACTCTTAATTTCAGATATTATATTTTTCCAATTCTAGAATATCCATTTGTTTCTTAGTTACCAATTACAATTTTCTGTTAAAATTATCCATCTTTTCATTATTTCATCTATCTTTTCTTCTATCACCCTGAACATATATGTAGAGTATAGTCCTTGTCTGCCACCTTTAATATCTGTATCACCTGTAGTTGCCTTTAAGTATCATTTTTTTCTTTATTAGTCACAGGGTCCTATCTTTTTACATGCCTAATAATTTTTAAATTAATGCTAAACATTATGTATAAAAAAAATGGAGTATCTGATGAGGTTATCTTTCTTCACGATGGGTTCACTCTTCCTCTGCTAGGAAGATAGTGGAAGGAAGAGTGAGAAGCTCATCATCTTAATCCAGTCAGGAGCTCAGATGGGTTGAGTCTAGGTTTCACATACCTCTGGTTCACCTTTATTCATAGGGCATGACCCTCCAGGACTTTCAACAGGGACATAGTGCATCTTTGTCTCCTCAACACTAGGAGACTGCTACAATTCCTGCTCTGCTTTTTAGAAGTCTCAGCTTCAGAGGTTTCCATTTTTTAGCCTCCAACCTTGCATAGTTTTAAATGTTGTCAAATGTCATGACGGGGAGAGCAAATGGGAATTTGAGATTCCTCAAGTCTCCAATTTTGTTATTCCAGTCCTGTGCAACTGAAATGAGGTTATAAGCATTTATATGTAAAGTTTCTGGAAGTCATCTTGCCAGATGAGACAACAGTCTGCCTGAAAACGGAGCCAACAGAAAGGAAATGTAGAAATGCAGAGATGTAGAACGACTGGGAATGATAAGTAGTCTGAGACCCTGGATTCAGCAATGCCTGAAGCTAGTGCTATCCTTGAGCTTTTCAGTTATCTGAGTCAATAAATCTCATTTTGGCTAACTGAAATTTAGTTTTCTCGCACCTAATATTGAAATGATCTTGACAGATTTAATCACTGGTATTTATCACGTGCCAGTTTCTAGTACATTTTATATCTTTTTTTTTTTTACATAAATGAAAATTACTATCATCTTTTTCTACCAGCTTGGATTAAAACATATTTGTGTGTGAGAGAGCAATCCCAAGGAGCCCTGGTGGCACAGTGGTTAAAGTGCTTGGCTGCTAGCCAAAAGGTAAGCAGTTCGAACCCACCAGGCACTCCGCAAAAGAAAGATGTGGCAGTCTGCTTCCGTAAAGATTTACAGCCTTGGAAACCCTATGGGACAGTTCTACTCTGTTCAATAGGATATCTTTGAATTGGAATCAACTTGATGGCAATGAGTGTGGCTTTCGGTTTGGAAGGCAGTCCCAGCAGAAATATATGTATATAAGAGATCCTTGGAGGGAACGGAAGAAAAAAAAAAAAGGCCAAAGGTAAAATAAGTACAAGTTTGGTCCAGAAACAAAACTTCAGAGTTGTAAGAAAGGAGCACTTCTAGAAGGTACCTGACTAGATGACTTTGAGAATACATGTAGGACACCCTCTGGGGGTTTTCAGCAAGAGCCAGGAGTAGAAGGTTTGCTGGTGACTATAGTCTGGCCTTATTAAGCAGGAGCAGGAACCAATGAAACAAAGGTGATTATTACTAAGATGGCCTCATTTCTGACACCAGCTTGGGAGACCAGAAAAGTCTTGGTTTACATTACCACCCCACTAGCCTTTTGATCCACGAGGGTAATATAACTTATACACCTTAGCATCCTCACAACCTGACGTTACCTTGCACATAGTAAGTTTATGAATGTTTTTGAAAAGACATCCCCATGAGGTGGAAATAGATTTGAAATGATAAGATACAAGTTCTATTCCCAGGTTCACCAAGTACATCTTTCTGACCCTGGCCAAGCCACATAAATTCTGAGAATCTCAGTTTCCTATAAGATCATCTGTGCCTGGTAGAATCTTGAGAAGGATCAAATGTAAATGAGCGTGATAAAGCACTTTGTTAACTCTAAAATGCTATACAAATGTAAAGCGTTCATAATATTATTGATGTTGATCATGTTCAAAATTGCATATCTATGTTGTGCAATTTGCAATTTAAAAAGTCGGAAAGTTGATAAAAGTTGCTAGTGAATTTAAATGTCAAAAATGTTATTCAGATTATTTTTAAGAACCCACAAGATAGGAATAAAACTTATTGGTTCATATGTTTGTTTCTTGATCAAGGATTGAACGTCAATGTTCTGCCATTTCAGGAGGTAGCATATGATCAGGAATTGATGGTATTGAAAGAAGAAGTCCAATCTGCACTGAAGGCATTGGTGAAAAACAAGCCTCCAGGAATTGATGGAATACCAGTTGAGATATTTCAACGCAGGGATGTAGCGCTTGAGGTGCTCACTCATCTATGCCAAGAAATTTGCAAGACAGCTACCTGACAAAGTGGCTAGAAGAGATCCATATTTACGCCTACTCCAAAGAAGGCAATTCAATCAAATGCGGAAATTATCCAACAATATCATTAACATCGCATGCAAGTAAACTTTTGTTGAAGGTCATTCAAAAGCAGCTGCAACAGAACATCGACAGAGAACTGCCAGAAATTCAAGCTGAATTCAGAATAGGACATGGAACAAGGGATATCATTGTTGATATCAGATGGATCTTGGCTGAAAGCAGAGAACATTAGAAAGATGTTTATCTCTGTTTTATTGACTATTCAAAGGCATTTGACTATGTGGATCATAACAAATTATGGATAACATTGTGAAGAATGGGAATTCCAGAACACTTAATTGTGCTCATGAGGAACCTGTACATAGACCTACAGGCAGTTGTTTGAACACAGCAAGGGGATACTGCAAGGTTTTAAATCAAAAAAGGTGTGCATCAGGGTTGTATCCTTTCACCATACTTATTCAATCTGGACACTGGGCAAATAATCCAAGAAGCTGGCCTACATGAGGAAGAATCTGGGATCAGGTTTGGTGGAAGACTCATTAACAACCTGCAATACGCAGATGACACAACCTTGCTTGCTGAAAGTGAAGAGAACTTGAAGCATTTAGTGATGAAGATCAAAGACTACAGCCTTCAGTACGGATTACACCGCGACATAAAGAAAACAAAAATACTTACAAGTGGACCAATAAGTAACATCATGATAAACAGAGAAAATATTGAAGTTGTCAAGGATTTCATTTTACTTGGATCCATAATCAATGCCCATGGAAGCAGCAGTCAGGAAATCAAATGATGCATTGAGCAAATCTGCTGCAAAAGACCTGTTTCAAGTGTTAAAAAGCTGTCACTTTGAGGACTAAGGTGCACCTGACCCAAGCCATGGTATTTTCAATCGCCTGATATGCATGCAAAAGCTGGACAATGAATAAGGAAGAACAAAGAAGAATTGATGCCTCTGAAGTATGGCATTGGTGAAGATTATTGAATATATCATGGAATTCCAGAAGAAAGAACAAGTCTGTCTTGGAAGAAATACCACCAGAGTGCACCTTGGAAGCGAGGATGGTGAGACTTCATCTCATGTACTTTGGACATGTTATCAGAAGGGACCAGTCCCTGGAGAAGAACATTATACTTGGTAAAGTGGAAGGTGAGTGAAAAAGAGGAAGATCCTCAATGAGATGGATTGACACAATGGCTGCAACAATTGGCTCAAGCATAGCAACAATTGTGAGGATGGTGCAGGACTGGGCAGTGTTTTGTTCCGTTGTACATAGGGTCACTATGAGTCAGAATCGACTCGACAGCGCCTAGCAACAACAAATGTTTGTTTATGAAGTTTAGCTGCAAAATATAAAGGAAAATAATAATAATGATGACAACATAAAAACCAAAAGCCAGTTCTCATCAAGTTATTTCCGACTCATGGTGACCCCATGTGTGTCAGAGTCAAACTGTGCTCTAAGAGTCTTCAATGACTGATTTTTTTTTTGGAAGTAGATTGCCAGGACTTTCTTCTAGTGCACCTTTGGGTGGACTAGAACCGCCAACCTTTCAGTTAGCAGTCAAGCCTGTTGACCATTTGTGCTACCCAGGGACTCTGATGACAACATAATTAGTACTTAGAGTCCTGGGCAGCATGGACCGTCAAGTGCTCAACTATTAACTGAAAAGTTGGTGGCTCAAACTCACCCAGAGTCACCTCAGAAGAGAAGCCTGGCAATCAGTTTCCAAAAGATTACAGCCATGAAACCCCTAGAGAGTGCAGTTCTACTATGCAACACATGGAATCACCACGAGTCAGAAGCGACTTGATGGCAACTGTTCCGTGTTTTTATCGAGAACTCACTATGCGTTGTGCCCTGTGCCATATTTACATTTTCCATTTATTTTTAGAATAACTCTAGAAGGGGGGAAAGACACTCTAATATTTATATCATTTAATTTAAAAAGTTATATTTGAAACTATGCTTCCCCAATCCCCTGTCAAAATCCATTGCCTTACAAATATTAGGACTATTGTAGTGCCATCACATTGCCTGACTCCAGAGAGCATGTTCATATTGAAATCCATTTAAATGGTGGTCCCTGAAGTTGTGAAATGCCTAAATTTTCTGCAACTTGCATTTATAATCATTAAAGCAATGAAAAGATGATACACAGGTCAGATGAAGATGACTCAGTATCTATCTCCCTTGACTTCCAGGGATTCTTACCCCCTTCTCATTTTCTCGGTGTCTTTGGATGACTTCTTCTTTTCCACTCTTCAGGAATGTTTTTTGTTGAATGTCTGGTGAACAATGAGAAATAATCAGCATATAAACACACCCACACCAACGATGATTTTTCACATCTCTATTATTGGCCTCGCATTCTCCTTGAGCCCTTGGCCAACTCACCCAGTGCCCTGTCTTCGGTGGTAACTTTATGGAAGAAACTCTCCCTCCTGTTTCTGTAAATGTGCTAAGTGTACTAATTCCCATTTTCAGGACTGCTTCTTGAATATGGTTGAATGCTATTACCCAAAGGTTCATTACAGCTTGACTCAAATCAACAAGGTGACAGAAATCAAAATAGCTCTACCTAGCCCAATACCTGGATTAGAATGTCTTCCCAAATTTACCTTTCCTAATTTACAAAAATCTCAATAAAATAGAGGCACAGATTTTCTCGAAAGGTTAGAACACTGTATATAGTTTAGTTATCTAATACTTTCATGTTTGTCAAATATTTTTACTGTAGATAATTTTTGCTTTAAATAAATGAATCATGTAATAAGGTTAGAATACAAGGACCTGACACTTAAATAATCCATTTATCTATCATCAACTATATCTTAATTAACTTTTCATAAGAAACTAATGTAATTTCTGACATGTGCACTCTGTAGTTATCCCTTACTTAGTCACAATTCATTTAACAGAGTAATTACAATACCTTCTAAAGAGAGAATAGCAAAATAGCCTATCTTGTCCCAACTACTGGTTTAGTGAAAAATTCAGAACGTGCACCCATGGCTAAACCCAATTAGCTACTATCTGAAGCAGATTACTATTAACAGACTTAATGAAATGACCCATGAGCCAATTTTTAATATGTACTGATTGGAAAACCAGGTTAAGGACAAAAAAGTCAGCATAGGTACATGTGTTTATTTGCTGACTATTTCTCAATGCTCACCAAATATTCAACAACTGAACTGTATGGAAATACCATTTTTACCCATTACAAATGTTAAATCAAATGTTAGTGAGGATATGGAGAAATCAATACTCCAGTATACTTTAATGGGGTGGGATAAAATAATAAAGAATTTGGGGCATTCTATTTAGAGGAATATTTACACGTGCACAAAAAATTTTCTACAATAATAGTCTTTTTATTAATTGCAATAGTGAAACAGTGAAAACAATCAAAACATCCACCAGTAAAGGAATGCTCTAAATAAACTCTACGAGTCAGAATCGACTCGACAGCAACAGGTTCTATTTTTTGGTTTAGGTACATACTTAGTATATACTTAGCAGTTAAAAGGAGTTCTGGTGGAGGAGCGGGTTAAGAGCTCTGCTGCTAACCAAAAGGTCGGCAGTTCAAGTCCACCAGCTGCTCCTTGGAAACCATATGGAGCATCTCTACTCTCTACTCTGTCCTATAAGGTCGGAATCAACTCAACAGCAAGGGGTTTGGTTTGGTTTTGGGTAGCAGTTAAAAAGAACATGGTAGAACTATATGTACTGACAAAGAAATACCTCAAAAGCATACTGCCAAGTGAAAAATTAAACTGCAACACATTATAGTATGAGCCTTGTAATGTTTAAAAGCACCACACGTCTGTCAGTTTGTGTGACTGTGGTGGCTTGCATGTTGCTAAGATGCTGGAAGCTATGCCACCAGCATTTCACATACAAGCAGGGCCACCCATAGTGGACAGGTTTCAGTGGAGCTTCCAGTTTAAGACTAGAAAGAAAGGCTTGGCAATCTACTTTCAAAAATTAGCCAATGGAAGCCCTATAAATCACAACAGAATACTGTCTGATACAGTGCTAGAAGATGAGCTCCCTGGGTTGGAAGACACTCAAAATACGCAGTGGCCACAACAATGGACTGGAGCATACCACTGATCTTGAAGACAGAACAGGACCAGGCAACATTTCATCCTGTTGTACGTGGGGTTGCCATGAGTCTAAGGCGACTTGACAACAACAGCAACAAACGTTTAAAAAACTATAAATATGCATATGAGCATACATGTGTAGACATGAATAAAAAGTTGATATGTATACACACTAAATTGTTAATAATGATTACCTCTTGGGGAGAATATTATTGTGAGGGGAACAAATAAGGAAGACTCACTTTTTTTTATTATACTTTAGATGAACATTTACAGAACAAACCAGCTTCTCATTAAAGAGTCAGTACACATATTGTTTTATGACATTGGTTAACAACCCCACGACATGTCAACACTCTCCCTTCTTGATCTTGGGTTCTCTATTACCAGCTTTCCTGTCCCCTCCTGTCTTCTAGTCCTTGCCCCTGGGCTGGTGTGCCCCTTTAGTCTCGTTTTGTCCTATGGGCCTGTCTAATCTTTGGCTGAAGGGTGAACCTCAGAAGTGACTTCATTACTGAGCTAAAAGGGTGTCCAGTGGCCATGCTCTCGGGGTTTCTCCAGTCTCTGTCTGGCCAGTAAGTCTGGTCTTTTTTGTGAGTTAGAATTTTGTTCTACATTTTTCTCCAGCTGTGTCCAGGACCCTCCATTGTGATCCCTGTCAGAGCAGTCAGTGGTGGTGGCCGGGCACCATCTAGTTGTACTGGACTCAGTCTGGTGAAAGCCATGGTAGTTGTGGTCCATTAGTCCTTTGGACTAATCTTTCCCTTGTATCTTGTTTTCTTCACTCTCCCTTGCTCCCAAAGGGGTGAGACCAGTAGGGTATCTTAGATGGGAGCTCATTGGCTTTTAAGACCTCAGACACTACTCACCAAAGTAGAATGCAGAACATTTTCTTTATAAACTATATTATGTCAGTTGAGCCAGATGCTCCCTGAGACCATGGTCCCCACAGCTCCTATCCCAGTAATTCGGTCCCTCAGGGAATTTGGATGTGTCTATGGAGCTTCCATGACCTTGCCTTGGACAAGTTGTGCTGACTTCCCCAGTACTGTGTACTGTCTTACCTTTCACAAAAGTTACCACATATCTATTGTCTATTTAGTGTTCTTCCATCCCCTCCCCTCCCGTCTCCTCCCTCATAACCATCAAAGACTGTAAGACTGTTTGTGTGTGTGTGTGTGTGTGGGTGTGTGCAAACCTTTTCATGAGTTTTTATAGTAGTGGTCTCACACACAATTTGTCCTTTTGTGATTGACTTATTTCGCTCATCATAATGCCCTCCAGATTCATCCATGTTGTGAGATGCTTCGCAGATTCATCATTCTTTATTGTTGTGTAGTATTCCATTGTGTGTATGTACCATAGTTTGTTTATCCATTCATTTGTTGATGGGCATCCAGGTTGTTTCCATCTTTTTGCTATTGTGAACAATGCTGCAATGAACATGGGTGTGCATATGTCTATTCGTGTGACAGCTCTTATTTCTCTAGGATATATTCCTAGGAGTGGGATTGCTGGATCATATGGAATTTCTATTTCTAGCTTTCTAAAGAAGTGCCATATCATTTTCCAAAGTGGTTATACCATTTTGCATTCCCACCAGCAGTGCATAAGAGTTCCAATCTCCCCGCAGCCTCTCTAACGTTTGTTATTTTCTGTTTTTTTGATTCGTGCCAGTAATGCTGGGGTGAGATGGTATCTCATTGTGGTTTTGATTTGCATTTCTCTAATTGCTAGTGATCAGGAGAATTTCCTCATATGTCTGTTAGCTGCTAGAATGTCTTCTTTGGTGAAATGTCTGTTCATTTCCTTTGCCTATTTTTTTAATTATTTTTTTCATACATAAATTTATACCTACATTGTTATGTGACTCTTAATTGCTCTCCCCATACTGTGACAGCACACTCCTCCTTTCCACCCCTGATTCCCTATGTCCATTCAACCAGCTCCTAACGCTCTCTGCCTTCCCATCTCACCTCCAGACAGAAGCTGCCCATTTAGTCTCTTGTATCTACTTGAGATAAGAGGCACACTCCTCACGAGTATCACTTTATGTCCCACAGTCCAGTCCAATCCCTGTCTGAAGAGTTGGCCTCGGACATTGTTTCAGTTCTGGGCTGATAGAGAATCCAGGGGCCATGCTTTCCGGGGTTCCTCCATTCTCAGTCAGACCATTAAGTCTGGTCTTCTTACTAGAATTTGAGTTCTGTACCCCACCCTTCTCCTGCTCCATCTGGGACTCTCTGTTGTGTTCCCTGTCAGGGCAGTCATTGGTGGTAGCTGGGCACCATCTAGCTCTTCTGGTCTCAGGCTGATGAAGTCTCTGGCTTACGTGGCCCTTTCTGTCTCTTGCCTTTGCCCATTTTTTAATTGGATTATTTGTCATTTTGTGGTAGAGGTGTTGGATTTTCCTGTAGATTTTACAGATTAGACCTTTCTCAGATTTGTCATAGCCAAAAATTTTTTCCCAGTCTGTAGGTTCTCTTTTTACTCTTTTGGTGAAGTCTTTTGATGAGCGTAAGTGTTTAATTTTTAGAAGATCTCAGTTATCTAGCTTATCTTCAGGAGTTTGTATGTTGTTAGTTATGATTTGTATCCTGTTAATGCCATGTATTAGGGCCTCCAGTGTTGATCTTATTTTTTTTTTTTTCCCTACGATCTTTAGAGTTTTTGGTTTCATATTTAGGTCTTTGATCCATTTTGAATTATTTTTTGTATATGGTGTGAGGTATGGGTCCTGTTTCATTTTTTTGCAGATGGACATCCAGTTTTGCCAGCACCATTTGTTAAAAACACTGTCTTTTCCCCCATTTGATGGACTTTGGACCCGTTGTCAAAGATCAGGTGACTGTAGGTGAATAGATTTACATCTGGGTTCTCGATTCTGAGGTTCTGAGGTCAGGCAGTGCAAATCCTCCTACTTTATTCTTCTTCTTCGAGAGTGCTTTATTTATCCGGGGCCTCTTCCCTTTCCATATACAGTTAATGATTAGTTCTTCCATCTCTTTAAAGAATGTTTTTGGTGTTTGGATCCGGATTGCATTGTATTTGTAGATTGCTTTGTATAGAATTGTCATTTTCACAGTGTTGAGGGAAGACTCACTTTCTGTTCTATATGTTTTTTGTTTAAATTTGTACAATGAAACTGTATTCATATATTACTTATGTGATACAATTTTTCCCAGAAAACAAAGTAATCTTCGGATCCATTCAACCTATTCACATGTGGGCAGTGGCCCCTGAAGTCCTATAAGCATTGCTTTCCGGAGTGGCACTGTGGCCTATCAGTATTCTCTGTCCATGCAAACATATTGGACAAATGCTAGAGCATCAACAAATTTGAGCTGCCTGATTTCCCGTCATTAGTCATTGAGACCACTCCTCTAACCTCGATCTGCATGATCAACCTGTTAACTATTTGGATTTACCACTCACATACCTTCCTGCACCACAGTAATCTCTTCTAACCCATGTCCCTGACCTTGTTCATTCTACCTGTTCGTGCCTTCATCTCAGCTTGGGAGTAAGAGAGACCTGCATTTGAATCTTAGCTCTGCTACTATGTGTGTAGTATTGGGCCAGTTATATAAATTGTCTGAAGTCCAGTTTCTTCAACTGTGAAATGATACAATAATATCTGCCTGCCAGGATTATTGTTAGGCTATTGACACTTTTGAGTTGTGGTGTTAGTGAAGAATATTAAATATACCATGGACTGCCAAAAGAATGAACAAATTTGTCTTCAGAAGTACAGCCAGACTGCTCCTTAGAAGCAAGGATGGCGAGACTTCGTCTCACATACTTTGAACATGTTATCAGGAGGGACCAGTCCCTGGAGAAGGACATCATGCTTGGTAAAGTGGAGGTTCAGCAAAAAAGAAGAAGACCCTCAACAAGATGGATTGACATAGTGGCTGCAACAATGGGCTCAAGCACAGCAACAATCATGAAGATGTTGCAGGACCGGGCAGTGTTTCATTCTGTTGTACATAGGGTCGCTATGAGCCAGAACTGAGTTGACAGCACCTAACAACATTGCATGCAAAACATAGTGTTGGGCTTCTATTTGGAGCTCGACTGATAATAGCTACTATTAATGCCTTTATTTTTCTGATTAAGCCATCTCCTTCCCTGGTTCAGGGACCCTGTGACCTGCCAATTCCAAAGCTCCTGTGTACCTCATAACCTACTATTTACAAATTCTGCTGACCCCAGGGGGGGATAATGACAGATAACTTTCTATAGGGGTCTACATTGCCGAGTCTGAAACTCTCAAGTGTGGTAGCAGTATCATTGCACAGAGTGTAATCAAATAAATCTGAAAGTTGGAAAAAAATGCATATTTATAATCAAAACAACCTTGGATCATGATTGTGTCTTGTCTGTATCCTGTCTTGTTTGTAACCTTTGTTCCTTTACCAGTAGAGAGACATGGAGAGGAGTGAGCAGGAAGGTAAACCACGCCTGTTTCTTATGAGCATGTCTTAGTTTCTTCGTGCTGTTATAACAGAAATACCACAAGTGGGTGGCTTTAACAAACAGAAATTTATTTTCTCACAGTTTAGGAGGCTAGAAGTCTGAATTCAGAGCTCTGGTTCTAGGGGAAGACTTTGTCTGTCGGCTCTGGGTGAAGGTCCTTGTCTCGTTTCAGCTTCTGTTCCTCAGTTCCTTGTCGACCTTCATATGACATCTATCGTTCCCATTTGTCCTTGCTTGCTTCTGTGCCAAAGCTGCTCCTTTTATATCTCAAAACTGATTGGCTTAAGATACACCTTACACTGATAGGACCTCACTAATATAAGAAGGAAAACCCTATTCCCAGATGGGATTATATCCACATGTGTAAGGGTTAGGAGTTGTAACACATATTTCGGGGGGATACAAGTCAATCCATAATACAGCGTAAAGAAGAAATAGTAAAAAGCAAATAAGTATTAAGAAAAGAATTACGAAGATGAATCAAATTTTCTCTGGATCACATTGTATGAAGGCAGATACAATTCTTCTTTTTAAAAGACTATTTGCCTAAGATCACATTACATGTATGATTATCCCTGTCCATGACAGTTCTGGTGACACGCACAAGCACGTTTGGATTTGATTCCATAAAGCATGTAATTTAAACATTGGCACCCTCTAAGTGGGTCCATAAAATCCATACTGTGGGGTCTAATTTACAGGTGAAATTATGTTACAATGGAATTCTTTCAATTGTTCAGGTAATTTTACCCCAACTCACACTATGCTTCCTAAGATATTAGAGCGCTGTTATCCAGTGAAATAGTTTTTCTCACTGATCCTTGTTATTTTTGTTGTAAAGAAATTCAGGAGCACTACAATCACATATGAATCAGTACATTTTAATGCTTTATTTAAACACTCATGTTTAAAATAATGTTGACTTTGTTGCTGCCACTTTAATTTTTCTTTTTTCTTTTTAAACTATGTAAGTGGTCCCATCTTTTAACAAGAAAGGTCTAGTTCATAAATGTTTTAAAGATATGCCAATAGCATTTAACCAAACATGAATCCTATGGGCTAAGTATATGGGTTCCCAGGCAAGGCAGAAGGGGAGGTCATTATCTGTCATAATGCCTGGTCTCTAGCTGGCATTCTTTATAATACTATTATAAGAACTCTTATTTGTCAAAGGCAGCTTCATTTGAAGCTTCCTTTCAGAAATCATATCCTATTTAACAGATTAGATATGAATCTTCTCTGTTCAGTTAACTGATTTAAATTTTATTATCTTAAATAATTTTTGCACAAAAATCTCAATCAGAAGTATTTCCCCTAGACCATTTTATTCCTTCCTTCTTCACCTTGCTCCTCCTAGCTATAATAACCTAGTTCTGAGATAATACATATAATTCTGTGACAAATCCACTTCAGCCTTGGTAATGCCCTTCGTTTTGACTTCAAAACATTCACTGGCTCTCATGGATTTGTACTATTTAACACCCAGATAAAGGTAAGCTGCTTTTTTTAATAACGATGGATTACATTTTCTTGTTACATGCTCTTATTCAATTGGATTTTTTCAATTTAAGCACATCTTTTCTAGGGGAAAAATATAATGTCAGTCTGAGAATCATTGTAGTTATTAGAAAGGTAAACATAATGAAATACAAAGTAACATAAACTGAAATTATCTGATTAAATTACTGCAAAAGACTAGTATCTCCGTAGAAAAACAAAGTATCCAAGTGCTCTATATTTTACGTCTGGTATTTTGGTATACAGTACTGCTGTAACTTACACCTTATCCTAAATGATTATATGGAGGATGTTTTAAGTAGTGATGGAATTTTGGGGCACGTGCATTTAAACAGGTAAGCATTACATGTTTAGAGCCTGATCCGAAAATTCCTAGGCTAATAAGTTTCTTACTGCTTTTATAGCTCTTCTTTCTGAACATCAATTCCAATTTAAGTCCCAGGTTTTCAAATATACTAGCTTTCATATCCGAATAATATGATTTAAGTATGTGAAACATTTTTATTGTGTAAACAACTTTATTGAGACCTATACCACTCAGTTTGAAGCCATTCGAAATGTGTTCTCATGTTACTGAAAAAAGACTAAATTGCTTTACTTTAAATCAGCTAAATTATTGGTTTTCTTAAAACTGGAATAAAGCAATACCATCCATAATAATAAAATTAGCTATAGTACTTTGAGCATCTATGTGCCATACATAGTACCAACCAAGCATTTTACCTGAGCCTCACAAACATTCTGTAAGATGGGTACATTGACCTATTTCCCCGATGGGAAACCTAAGACTCAGAGATGTGAAGTATCTTACCCAAGTCTCTCAGCTAATTAGATTTGGAAGTAAGATTTGAAACCAAGGCTCAAATATGTGAAGTGTCTTACCCAAAACCACTCCGCTAATTAGTTTGGGAAGTGAGATTTGAACCCTGGTCAACCAGATTCTAAAGTGTATGATCCGTCCGATATATGACCACTTGGCCTCTCACATTCCTGGTACTCAGTTCTGAGCCTTAAACTTGAGCATTATTTCTGCTTATTACCTAGCACAGTGTCTGCATCTAGTGCTTGCTCTTCAAATGGTCAAAGAATAAATGAATGGATGAATGAATTAATAAAATAAAAAATCAGTCTTGGTAGAGCTCAGCACATGACCCAAAAGCTTGAAATATACTGACCATCAAAGTTTCTTAAAGCCAACACACAAAATTACGAAAGTACATATCAATAGCATAAAAGTCATTAAAATCACATTTGCAGTGGCATATTTCTATTTAAAGAATCTAAATTACCCACATTTTAAGGTAACAAAATATGTGGTCTTTTATAAATATTTAATTTATATATAACTAATATACTACTTTATATTAGGTATTTGATTTATTAACATATTTTCTAGGAACTGGTTAAGAGCTTGGCTGCTAACCAAAAGGTAGGTAGTCCGAATCCACCAATCACTCCTTGGAAACCCTATGGGGCAGTTCTACTCTGTCCTGTAAGGTCGCTATGAATCAGAATCGACTCAACAGCAACAGGTTTGGGTTTTTTTGGTTTGAGGTTTTCTACTCTTTTCATACAAGTAAAAGCTTCATTATGCTTTATTAATGGAACATTCCCTTTTTGCTTTGTCAGAACGAAAAGAGTGTATTTCATCTACTTTTTTTTTTTTCAGAGATGCCAAGGTTTACATTTGCTATTTGGGTTTTAAATCATGTTTCCTACCCAAAACTCCTTCAGAGAGCAGGATACAATATTCAATATTTCCAGTCATGCTACTGGACAGATCCTGCAGCAATGGACCTGAAAGGTTGGCAGGAGGAAAGAAGAAGACTTTAGAAGACACAAAACCTAAGGTAGAGAGAGAAGGACACAGAGAAAAACAGAAAGAGCACTTTGTGTTTTTTTTTTTTTTTTTTTTTTTTACTACTTCCTGACAGCCATATGGAATGACATAATCCTGTTTTGATAATTTTGTTAAAATAATAGGAATATTGTGTTTGTCTTCTTTAAAAACATTTCATAACAGTACACCAAAAGAACAATATGGAGACCCTTATATTTCATTTCCTGCCCCCACAGACTGTTGTGTTCCTAAAATATTTTTATTACAGCAGAATCTGAAGCAATATCAAATGTTTGCTCGAGGATTATTTATAGTCCGTTTAAGCTGAACTTCTGTAATGAAATCTATTTACAGACATTCCACAGTGCTTTATGGTTACTTGCTTATGCAAATGAAGTGTGAACCTGGGAATAAACCTTTGCCCTCACATCATCCTCTCTGGCTTCAAAGGTCTCTAGGCAATCACTTTTTAAAGTGAAGAGATTTTTAAGCTGAATCGAAACAGAAAGAGGGAACACAACTTGATGTCAAACACTCATACAACCAAACCATTTGCTGTCTACTGTTTTCCCATAAATATTTAGACACTAATTTATAAATCCATTTGGGATAAATGTGTTAGTATGTAATCATTTTTTTTCAGCCTCTACTTTTACTTTGAATCCTAGAAACTAGAGATCAATATCAATCAATAGTCATTTACTCTAACTTCATTTCTTACTTCTTACTAAAATTAAGGGTCACTACATTGGGAGAGAATTGGTTTAGTAATAATTAAATCTTCTCTTCTGATTATATTCTCATTGAAATTATATTTGTGGTGGGCACCAGAATAATCAATGTGATCAGGAAAACATATAATTCCTTGAGGACAACACCAGATTGTGTAATATATTATTTGGGTGTTCCCAGAATTACAAAGTAATTAAGGAGAAAAATGAATGGATCTAGTTTTTTAGAGAAGGGTAATAAAACTGAATAACTGATCACACTATCAGATGTATTCGTGAGTGGGAAAGAACTGTTTAAATATTTTAAATGACAATTACCTTAATAAACTCTATAATTTTAGAGGGGCCCTTCCTACTGGAAGATGCTTGTGAAAAGAAACAGTTATTTTTTAGTAGGTCAAATGGTTTAAAGGTGAGCCAGTTTCAGACAGTAAGTGGATTCAAATTGGTTCTTGGAAGCCCAGGGATCTCCTGGTCAAAGTACCACTTCAGGATATTGCCAAAACTGGGAAATAATCCAGGATGACTCTGGGGCTGGTAGGCCAGAAAGTCTCCTACAGTATATTTCAAAAGATGACAAAACCATACATGACTTTTAAACTATGGCCACACGGCATGATGAACTTAGAGCCGAAGAAGACATTAGCAATTCCTTGTATTTTTTTTTTAATTCCCTAGTTAAAGTCTGCTGAATATGTGCCATTCTTAATAAAATATAGAGCTTTATTGAAATTAAAGCAGATGTTGCCATTTAAACTGTTATGTATGTTCTTTATTATGTAAATGACTATCAAATTTATCTCATGAAATTTTAGTTTAGGTCATTTATGTTGAATAATGAGTGTTTTGCATAGGTGACCACTTAGGCCTTAAAATGAATAAGGCTTTGAAAAATCCAGACTTTAAAAGGGGGTAGGAGTTCAAGATCACAGCCATCTGCTCGGTAAAATCTGAATGGGCTCCAGAACAAGTGACGGAAGGGCAGGAAATAAATTGTCCCAAAGTGGATGCTCAGCTCGGTAGGTCACAATGACTAATGACTGAAAAAAAGGAGCATTCTGTCCTTGTGACTGCTACTGAGGTTGAAGAGGAAATGTGCATGGACACCAGAAAGAAGGAGAACAGTGTAGAGCTGAGAATCAGTAATCCAGGAGAACCGCAGCACAGCAAATCAAATTCATGACCAAAACACAAACCTCCAGCAAATCTCAGTGACAGAGAAACTAAGAGCCTGACAGAATAAATCAAGAAGCCCAACCCAATCCTATCAAAAAAAATAGGCAATCCAGTGGAAACTACGCAATAATTAAAGAAAATTCTCCTGAAAAAAACAAAAAATTATAATTCCAGCTTAGTTATCATTAAGATCAAAGATGATTCCTCTCAAAAGCCTTTCTCAAGACAGAAACTTATCTGTCAAGTCTTTAAACTTCAAAGACTAATAACAATATTACAAAAATTCAATATCTGAGAATAATTTTGACTGTGGACACTGCTCCTCGGACTGAAAAGAAGGGGGAGGATGTCCAAAGATACAAAGTGTAGTTTGTATGCAAGTTGAACTTCATTAGACTAAAACCAATTACTCATTCATTCATTGTTTCAACAAATATTTATTGAGCATTTATTATGTGCCAACTACTGATTAAGTGCTACATGTAAAGTATTGAACAAAACAGACCCTTCTCTGCTCTTGTGGAGCACACAACGAAGTTGGGGAGGCAAGTACTAAAAACAAACACGTAAGTAAGCAAGTCAGACTACGATAAATGTGAACAAGAAAAAAAAGAGTGCAGTGGAACAGAGGAATTAGGTGGGTTCTATTTCCAATGGAAGTTTGTGGAAGATCGTCCTGAGAAGTGTTCTTTAAAAATCTGAGACCAGGAGAGTGAGTAAAAGTTAGCCATGTAAAGAGGAGGTGAAAGAGTCTTCAAGGCAGAAGGATAAGCATGATTGAAGGGCCTGAGGGAAGAATGAGCTGGTCACATTTGAGGGAACACATATCTATTGGAAGGAATTCAGATGCCATTTTATTTGCAATGGAGGGACATTAAAGAGTTTTACTCAGGCCCAAATCAAAAGCAGATTTACCAAAATAATGAAGCTTGAGCTTCAGGACAATTCAGGGCCCCAAATCTTGGCAGAGGACCTAGCAAAGTGTTCACAGGGTATAAATATATATATAATTATATATATACATATATATGTACATATGTGTGTGTGTGTATTAGAACACTTAATTGTGCTCATGCGGAACCTGTACATAGACCAAGAGGAAGATATTTGAACAGAACAAGGGGATACTGATGGTTTAAAATCAGGAAAGGCATGTGTCAGGGTTGTATCCTTTCACCATACTTATTCAATCTGTATGTTTGGCAAATAATCCAAGAAGCTGGACTGTATGAAGAAGAAGGGGCAGCAGGTTTGGAGGAAGACTCATTAATGACCCGTGATAAGCAGATGACGCAATTTTTCTTGCTGACAGTGAAGAGGACTCGAAGCACTTACTAATGAAGATCAAAGACTACAGCCTTCAGTACAGAGTACACCTCAACATAAAGAAAACAAAAATCCTCACAACTGGACCAATAAGCAACATCATGGTAAGTGGAGAAAAGATTAAAGTTGTCAAGGATTTCATTTTACTTGGATCCACAATCAAGAAACAAAATGACGTATTGCATTGGGCAAATCTGCTGCAAAAGACCTCTTTAGAGTGTTAAAAAGCAAAAATGTCACTTCAAGGACTAAGGTGTGCCTGATTCAAGCCACAGTGTTTTCAATAGCCTCCTATGCATGCGAAAGCTGGGCGATGAATAAACAAGAATCGATGCCTTTGAATTATGGTGTTGGTGAAGGATATTGAGCATACAATGGGCTGCAGAAGAACAAACAAGTCTGTCTTGGAAGAAATACTGCCAGAATCCTCCTTAGAAGCAAGGATGGTGAGACTTAGTCTCACATAATTTGGACATGTTATCAGGAGGGATCAGTCCCTGGAGAAGGACATCATAGTTGGTAGAGGGTCAGCGAAGAAGAAGAAGACCCGCAATGAGATGGACTGACTCAGTGGCTGCAACAATGGACTCAAGCGTAACAACAATTGTGAGGGATGGCACAGGATCAGGCAGTGTTTCCTTCTGTTGTACACGCAGTAGCTATGAGTTGAAACTGACTCGACGGCACCTAACAACAACAACAACAATCCATCTCTGTAACCACCAATACCACCATCACCACAGTGCTTAAATTTTAAAATAAATGCTGGTCAGATGAACCTCAAAGAAAGGAGAGAATAAAATGGGGATTGGTAATACTCTTTGGAAAGATGAGAGAAAAGTCCAAATTAAAGTTCCAGGGAATAGTCATGATCTCTGCCTTCCTTAAGGTCCTGGCCACTATTATAGAAGGCGCACCTCTTATTACACAGTTCCAAAACTGTCTGCTCTGCAACACATTTGGGAATCAAAACAGGTCCCCCAGCATCGAAGTCCTGGAACATTGTCAGTCTTAACTAGCTTTGCATACTGCTCATCGCCATATCATGCATCCAAGAATATTAGCCCAGAATAGTTTTCCTCAGTGGGTTAAAAATTACTAAGAATAAGGCCAGAGGAAAAGCTCTAAAATTTCACAGAAATGTATCAATACAGATGGCCAGAAAACAATAGCAGTAAACAGAGCATTTGAGGAAACAATTTACCCATTTCTACCAAACCATACAGAGAGGACAGTGTACCCAGGACCCAGACATTTCTCTCCACATCCCTTCAGCGAGCCAAACACATTCTGATGTTAGGTCAATAGGCATCATTTCAAGGGCAATAGGAACCTACCATTTTCTCCTCTACCAACAGATCGATGCAAAATTCAGTTGCCTTCAGTTAGTTCGATCCTGGTTAGTTTAGGTTTGCTACAGCACATAGGATGTAAACATATAATGAGGATGAGGTCCTGGGAGACTGTTGTAAAATACAGTCTGTGTCTTTTGACTACAATAGCAATAGATGCCCCACATATGTCTAAGTAGAGTTTGTCACAAAGCAGATCGTAGATAATTCCTGTAGGGAGTCCAGGACCATGGTAGCTCCAACCATGGTCTGAGAGAAGTAAAGAGCAACATGTCCCCAAGAAAAAGGGAAATCTAAGCTATTAGCTCAGAGTTGATTAAAGGCTGAAGGTTTTCTTGGACGTAGGGTGTGGACAAAAGTGTGACTGATAGAGAAAGCCTTTCAGATTCAGTCACTCTGGCCCAGTGACTGTGACTGGTGCCTTAGCATATATGCACAGGAAGTCTCATTCTCACAAAATGGGCGAGATTCACATCTCTGACATTGATACTGCGTGGCAGAGGAAAGCTCAGACATTATTGTGCCGAATAAACTGTCCTGTTCCCTCTATGCCTAGGACTGGAGTAAGACCATCTTTCCCTTTAGTCTTAAGGATTGGGGCGGGTGTGCTTTTGAGGAACGGTCTGCTAATAGGACAGGTGGGTGTTTGAGTCATAGTTGAAAATATGAAAACTATGTTAGTATATGTCAGTGTTTTAGTCATCTAGTGCTACTATAACAGAAATACCACAAGCAGAGGGCTTCAACAGACAGTTTATTTTCTCGCAGTCTAGTAGGCTAGAAGTCCACATAGTAGATAAGAATTATCTTAGGTGAAGGGAAGGACAGCACACACTCCAGGGGAAGTCCACACAACTGGACTAAACCAAAGCTAAGAAGTTTCCTGAATACAATCAAACACTTTGAGGGACAGAGTAGCAGGGCTGGGGGTTAGGGGACCATGCTTTCAGGGGACATCTATCTAGGTCAATTGGCATAATAACGCTTATTAAGAAAATGTTCTGCATCCTACTTTGGTGACTGGCATCGGGGGTCTCAAAAGCTTGCAAGCAGCCATCTAAGATGCATCAATTGGTCCCAACCATCTGGAGTAAAGGAGAATGAAGAACACCAAAGACACAAGGAAAGTACTAGCTCAAGAGACAGAAAGGGCCACATAAACCAGAGACTTCATCAGCCTGAGACCAGAAGAACTGAATGGTGCCTCGCTACCACCAATGACTGCCCTGACAGGGAACACAACAGAGAGTCCCAGATGGAGCAGGAGAAAGGTGGGGTGCAGGACTCAAATTCTAGTAAGAAGACCAGACTTAATGGTCTGACTGAGACTGGAGGAACCCCAGAAAGCATGGCCCCGGGATTCTCTATCAGCCCAGAACTGAAACAATTTCCGAGGCCAACTCTTTAGACAGGGATTGGACTGGACTGTGGAACATAAAGTGATACTCGTGAGGAGTGTGCCTCTTATCTCAAGTAGATACAAGAGACTAAACGGGCAGCTTCTGTCTGGAGGTGAGATGGGAAGGCAGAGAGGGTTAGGAGCTGGTTGGATGGACATGGGGAATCAGGGGTGGGAAGGAGGAGTGTGCTGTCACAGTATGGGGAGAGCAGTTAGGGTCACATAACAATGTATGTATAAATTCTTGTATGGGAAAAAAAAAATAAAGAAGATAACGAGCCCTGAAGAGGAGTTGGGTTGCTGGATAAAGAAAAAACAAAAAAAAAGATTCACAGCCTTAGAAACCTTATGGGGGCAGTTCTGCTCTGCCATATTGGATTGCTATGAGTTAGAATTGAGTAAACGGCAACGGTATATTTTGTTCTTTGTTTGCGTGCGGGCCTAAATGCCCCATGGTGGAAGTTACCTTGGTTGTTTTTTAAACAACTGAGTACATAATCATCAGATATTATGAGTAATTATTGCATGTTTAGGTTTACGGAAACACACACCACTATAAATTATTTTTTTAACATGAAGTAATTTACCTGGAAAAAAAGGAATATGGAAAAGGAAATCTATCACAATTCAAGGAATATAATTTTCTTAAAGTAGATATCGTCAAAGATATAGAACATTAACCATAACCAAAAAAACTCAAACTCATTGCCATCAAGTTGATTCCAACTCATAGTGACCTTATAGGACAGAGCAGAACTGCCCCATGGAATTTCCAAGGCTGTAATCTTTACGGAAGCAAACTGCCTCATCTTTATCCCACAGAGCAGCTGGTGGGTTTGAACTGCCTACCTTTCCGTTAGCAGCCGAGCATTTAACCATTGCACCACCCGGGCTCCTTATAGTAACCATATTACATTCAAAAGTCCAAAATTTTTTAAGAATATTTCATTTATCTTTCCAGTTCTTTTGCTAATAGTAATAATCATCCTCAAAGCAGTTATTTTCCATTAAATACACACGTTGATAAACTTATAAATTATAAATACACACATTTAACATTTCTAAGTAATAGTGCATGTTTTAGGAACTTAATAAAATAATATCCTAAAATAATATCCTCAGGCCTCCTGTATCTCTCTGTAAATTCCAAAGCCTCAATCAATCAATAAAAGACCTTCAAGGGTCAGAGTTTCACAATGCCCAAATGCTAGGATTACCTCAGGATCTAACAGCGGGCTTTGTTAATACTAGTTACACAGATCTCTTTTTTCTCTGAGCACGACCAGAAAGGACTCTTGTAATTTTGATACAAGAGCAGCGAGTAGACTATGACTACCCTTACACCTTACGCTCCTCTCCATCAACAGATACAAGAACCAACCAAACTGAGGTGAGAATTATACGTGGTCTAATAGTGTGTATATTATGACATCGCTATCATTATGATCTAACAATTATTGAGCATTTCCATGCTAGGTTTTGTAGTAGGTGCTAGTGATACAATGGTAAAAAAGCAGACGGGGAGATATTCGGGGAACACTTCCCAGAGAAGTTATAAATTTTAGAGAATGAATTTTAAAGAATCAGTAGGACTTTCCAGATGGACAAGGGAGGATGGGGACAGAGGAGGGAAATGGGAAAAGAGAGAGAAGGCATTCCAGGCAGAAATAAAACATAGCAAATTCTGGAAACTTCAATTAGTACAGTATGGCTAGGTGCGTATTTCTAGGGCACGAGATGGGAGCAGGGAGGTCCTGGAAGGGCATGGGCGGGGACCACTTTAAAGAGGGTCTCATGTGCCTTGCTAAGGTTTCCAGATTTTTCTGTGAGCAGTGGAGTAGCAGTGAAGGAGCTTCATCAAAAAAGCCACATAATAGATCACTGTTTTGGAAACATAATTTTGGCCAGGGCATGGCAGATGCATTGGAAGGGATAGAAACCAAAAACCAAACCCACTGGTGTCGAGTCGATTCCGACTCATTGCGACCCTATTTGACAGAGTAGAACTGCCCCACAGGGTTTCCAAGGAAGGCCTGATTGATCCAAACTGCCGACCTTTTGGTTAGCAGCCATAGCTCTTAACAACTACGGCCACCAGGGTTTCCGAAGGGGTTGGGCTAGAGATAAAATATCAATTAGGAGACTATTTTTAAAATCAAAGGGAGCAATTTTTAAAAAGGCAGAGTGTGTGTTAAGTGGAGTAGTGGGTGTTAAGAAGAGAAACAGTACACAGAGGTAGAAGTGGGAGGGCTTATGTATTTATTGGATAAAGGGGTTTGAGAGCGAGGGGAGTCACGCCTATCTAGGAGATGCACAAGTCTAGGAGGGTGGAGGAGGGATTTGCTACCTCCGTGGAGCCTATTGTATATTCAAGCATCTGTTGGAGAGAAGATAGCATTTTCCAGGATTCAAAACTTCTGCTTAAAATTTTCTCTTCCCCTAAGAAACCCTTTGAAAGGAATCATTCATATTCCCTATAAATAGATATCTTCTTACAAATGGTACCAGGAAGCAGTTTGAATGTTATTGTTGCTGTTTCATTGACCGTATCTACTTAAAGAACTTATATGTTCCTTTCCTGTGGAAAAGTGTCACAAATCCCTAATCCCTTGAACTAGGTAAGATTTATTCAGGTGCCAAGTCATATCTTCACACTTTTACATGAAAAATAACTGTACCTCGCCCCTTTCTTTGGCCTCTAACTCCCTCCCTCCCACTGAGAGCATGTGCCTTCTCCATACTGGGTCTTCCCACCAAGATCAGACTTGACCTATGAAGTAACCCGAACTGTTTTGTGTTTTTAAAGACTAGTAGAGGAGACAGCCATAATCCGGTGTCCTCAAAATTCTAACCAGTGGTCTGACATCATAGCTATTTCCAGGACCCATTTCAACATTTAACCAGTTCTTCTCCCTTAGTCATGCTGAAATAAATACATTATCCCAATAATTACTATCTTCAACAACCTAAAATTATGCCTATTATCACAACACTGTGGTACAACGAGAAAAAAACGATCTTATTTAAAAAAAAAAAATAGTTGAAAAAAAAAAAGGTTGAAGGATACCAGTGCTAGGGAGATTATACCATAAAAGTAATTAAAAAAAAAAAAAAAAGAAATTTAGAAAATGTTTTTTGTAATTGCAGAGAAATGGTCTATCATGCCTTACAAACAATAAAGCCTCCTTTTTTATCACACTCATCCCTCTTTTAAAGAAATAAAACCCAAACCAAGCATAGTTCTAAATACCATCATTAAAAGTTGTGTTTAGGTTTTAATTTCTGCTTCTTTAGCGTTGTATCCATTCTTAAAACGTACAAACCGTCTCTAGTAAAAACACAGCATCTCTCTAGAAGGTGATTTGAACAATGTATAGCTTGTTATAACTAGTTAATGTTGCTTTGTAAACCAAAACCTTTTAGAAAGTTTACATAAAATCTCTAATAAGGTCTTAACAACGTCTGTGATGAAGACAATACAATGCAGTAAAACCCAAGGAGAATGGTCGACGGTAGCTTCTCACAGGTTGACAAAGTCTATGACTCTTTTTAAGATTATGGAAGGCCATTCATTTCATTTTCATGAACTTAAATATAACTTAACCAAATCCCATAACAGTAGTTAATAGTCCTTAATTATATGATGTGAGAAAATAGAAGAAAGGCAGTGTTATTACTAAAATTGTCTAATTTTGCATGAGTGCAATCAAAAGATGACACAGCGGAGAGAAAAAAAAGTAGCCCCATGGAGTGGGTAAACAATGTCCTAGCTTTTACTTCTGTGTGCCAAGTTTTACATCAGAGAACAAGCGAAACGTGAAATGAGGTTTTGGAAGTCGATGTTACGGGAAAGAGTTTTTTCCAAAATCGATTCTTTGTTGACTTATGAAGAAGTATATTTTACATCATTGCTTGAATCTGTTAGCATTCTCCAGGATCAAAATTTTGATTCCAAAATTGAATAGTGCTGTTGTTGTTAGGTGCCATATGGTCGGTTCCAACTCATAGTGACCCTATGTACCACAGAACGAAACACTGCCCAGTCCTGCGCCATCTTCCCAGTTGTTGATATGCTTGACCCCATTGTTGCAGCCACTGCGCCAATCCATCCCATTAAAGTCTTCCTCTTTTTTGCTGACCCTCTACTTTACCAAGCATGATGTCCTTCTCCAGGGACTGAAACCTCCTGATAACATGTCCAAAGTATGAGAGAGGAAGTCTTTCCATTCTTGCTCCTAATGAGCATTCTAGCTGTACTTCTACCAAAACAGATTTGTTCATTCTTCTGGCAGTCCATTATATGTTCAGTATTCTTCACCAACACCGTAATTCAAAGGTGTCAATTCTTCTTCAGTCTTTCTTATTCATTGTTCAGCTTTCACATGCAAATGAGGCAACTGAAACCACCATGGCTTGGGTCATACACACCTTAGTCCTTATGACATCTTTGCCTTTTAACACTTTAAAGACATCTTTTGCAGCAGATTTGCCCAATGTAATGCGATGTTTGATTTCCTGTCTGCTGCTTCCATGGATGTTGATTGTGGATCCAGGTAAAATGAAATCCTTCACAACTTCAATATTTTCTCCATTTACCATGATGTGCTTATTGACCCAGTTGTGAGGATTTCTGTTTTCTTTATGTTGAGGTGTAATCCATACCGAAGGCTGTAGTCTTTGATCTTCATCAGTAAGTGCTTCTAGTCCTCTTCACCTTCAGCAAGCAAGGTTGCATCATCTGCATATCGCAGGTTGTTAGTAACACTTCTTTCAATTCTGCTGCCACGTTCTTCATATAGTTCAGCTTCTTGGATTATTTCCTCAGCATACAGACTGAATAAACATGGTGGAAAGGACACAACCCTGATGCATACCTTTCTTGACTTTAAACCACACAGTATCCCCTTGTTCTGTTCAAACAACTGCCTCTTGGTCTAAATACAGGTTCCTCATGAGCAAAATTAAGCGTTCTGTAATTTCCATTCTTTGCAATGTTATCCATAATTTGTTATGATCCACACAGTCGAATGCCTTTGCATAGTAGCATAGTCTATTTTGAGGAATCCTTACTGTTATACCAATATATCCAATAATATATTAAACAAGAATAAAATAAACACCTGAGTTGCAAAGATTCTATAGGATTTAGAACATGAACATGGTAAGTATATCTGAGATTGCCCACAACATTTCCTTTGGGGACAAGAACTATATTTCTTTCAAACTGTACAAACCCAGGTAAACATACTAGATATGTTTCTCACGCTCATCTGTCTTGGGAGCTCGGAATACTATATATAATAATTACTATTTATTGAGTGCAATGTTTTTTTATTTGATCCTCCCAGCAACGTTATGAGATTAATTTTATAACCCTCATACTACAGATGAGTAATTTGAGGTTCAGAGATGTTAAGCTATATGCTCAAAACCTAGAGATTGTAAAGAACAGAACAGGGATTCAAATGCAGATCTGTCTACTTACTGCAAAATGCTGCTTCCCATATATTTGACTGTCTATAGGGTCTCCCCATTTAAGTGTGCCACATGCATCTTAAACTAGGGTGACCACACATCCCATATAACTTTTATATGGATAAAATATTAATAGTCTTTTTCATTCTCAGAAGGGTTCCAGCTTGGACAATAATTTATATGGTCACCCTGGCTTAAAGTCGTATCTTTTCTACCATCTCCCAAAATCTGTCCCTACTGTGACAGTCCCTACTCAGTGGATGGCACCACAAGCCCCATCCACTTGCAAAAGCCAGAAACCAGCAATAAGTCCTAATTTCTCCTTTTAATCTTATTTCCACATCCAATAAGTCATCATGTCTTATCCACTCTTATACTTAGTATCTTTCAAATCTAGCTTTTCTCCAGCTACGTTTCCACTGCCTTAGTTCAGACCCCCATAATTTCTTTCCTGGACTATTGCAAAAATCCTCAACTGATATTTACACCTCTAGTCTTACCTATCTTTAATCCAGTCTCCACATTGCAAATAGAATGAACTTTCAGAAGGACACACCGTATCATGTAGTCACACCAATTTGAAATCCTTAAATAGTTCCTTTGAGCCTTCAAGATAAAACCCAAGGCCTTTGCAGGATTCCAAAGGCTCCTTGCTAATTGATCCTTGCTTACCTCTCCATCCTAATCTCTCACTATCCTTTCCCTAACAGAGGATCTTCCCACCCCACTGAATATTTTATAGTTACCAAACTGTGCGAGTTGTTTTTTGCCTTCATCTCTCTGCACAGATTGTTTTCCTTCCTCTTGGGAAATTCTTCCTCTCTTCCTCCTCCACTTACTTTTCATTTTGATAACAATTCTTCCTTCAGGATGCAGTACCAGCATTCCCTTCTCTGACTCTCTCCTGATTAAACTCATGCTCAGCACAGTGCCAGGCCCAAAGTGAGCACTCAAGGGGTATGTTGTCATTATACAGCTAGGCTTCGAGGTCCTTTCTATTTCTACTCATTTCTGATCACACGAGTATGATCTCCTCGAGTGAGGGATGGTGGGGTGAATGCCTGCCTCTCCTCATACACCCTGTCTCCATGTCCTTTCCTGATTGCCTCCAATGTTTCCCCAATTAAAATTAAACTCTTAAAGAAGAAACAAACAACAACAACAAAAAAAAACCCATCTGATTATCTCCAAATTCTCACATTACATGCTTTCTCGGGGCTCCATACATCCAGAACCAAATCACGTGATATAGTGGTATGTCTGCTTACTTGTCTGTCTCATCAACTAGGCTACAAGTTCTTCGGGGCAGGAACTTTGTCTTTTAAGTCCAACATTCAGAAGTGGGTTTGGCCCATAGTAGTCAGTATACAATACATTTTTAATGCTACTAATAAGAGGATATTTTTTAACTGAATGACTAAATAAAAAGTGATAATGATAGTACTGAAGAAAGGCAGTATATAAAGTTCAATGTACATACGATTTTTCCTATATGCTTGGAAATCTCTGTAAGCCAGATATGTCCAATATGATCATACCATGTTGTTATTGTTTTCTTGTGCCATGGAGTCAATTCCGATTCATGGCAACCCCGTGTAAGCAGAGTCCAACTGTTCCACAGGGTTTTCAAGGCTATGATCTTTTGGAAGTAGATCACCAGATCTTCTTACGAGGTGCTTTTGAGTGGGTTTGAACTGCCAACATGTTTCTTTTCATTTTTAAGCCATGACATGTGGCCTTAGTTTATAATACAGAAAGTCATAATTTATCATAATGTCTAGCTAATACGACTATTATGCAAACTTATGCACCAACCACTAATGCCAAATATGAAGACATTGAAGATTTTTTACCAACTTCTGCAGTCTGACATTGATCAAACATCCAATCAAAAGGCATTGATAACTACTGATGATTAGAATGGGAAAGCTAGAAACAAAGAAGGATTAGTAGTTAGAAAATAAGGCCTTGGTGATAGAAACAACACTGTAGGTTGCATGTGTAAGACCAATGACTTCTTCACTGCTAATACCTTTTTTCAACAACATAAACGGTGAATATACAAATGAATCTCGAAGGACAGAATACACAGAAAGCAAATCAAATACATCTGCAGAAAGAGACAATGGAGAAGCTCAATACCATCAGTCAGAACATGGCCAGAAGTTGACTATGGAACAGACCAAAAATTGCTCATATGTAAGTTCAAGGTGAAGCTGAAGAAAATTAAAACAAGTCCAAAAGACCCAAAGTACAACCTTGAGTATATCCTACCTGAACTTACAGACCACCTCAAGAATATATTTGACTCACACTAATGACCAAAGAAGAGGCGAGCTGTGGGATGACACCAAGGACATCATACATGAAGAAAGCAAAAGGTCATTAAAAAGACAGGAAAGAAAGAAAAGACCAAAATAGATGTCAGAAGAGGCTCCAATTTTTGCTCTTGAACGTAGAGAAGCTAAAGCAAATGGAAGAAATGATGAAGTAAAAGAGCTGAACAGAACATTTCAAAAGGTGGCTCAAGAAGACACAGTAAAGTATTATAATGAAATGTGCAAATACCCAGAGTTAGAAAACCAAAAGGCAAAACATGCTTGGCATTTCTCAAGCTGAAAAAACTGAAGAAAAAAATTCAAGCTCTGAGTTGTAATACTGAAGATTTCTATGGGTAAAATATTGAATGGTGCAGGAAGCATCAAAAAAAGATGGAAGGAATACTCGGAGTCACTAGACCAAAAAGATTTGACCAGTGTTCAACCATTTCAGGAAGTAGCATATGATCAAGAAGCAATGGTACTGAAGGAAGAAGTCCAAGCTGCACTGAAGGCACTGGCGAAAAACAAGGCTCCAGGAATTGACTGAATACCAACTGAGATGTTTCAACAAATAGATGCGATGCTGGAAGCGCTTACTCCTCTATGCCAAGAAATCTGGAAGACACCTACCTGGCCAACCAACGGGAAGAGATCCATATTTGTGCCCATTCCAAAGAAAGGTGATCCAATGGGATGTGGAAATTGTCAAACAACATCATTAATATCACACACAAGTACAATTTTGCTGAAGATATTTCAAAAGTGGTTGCAGCAGTACATTGGCAGGGAATTGCCAGAAATTCAAGCCAAATTCAGAATAGGACATGGAACAAGGGATATCACTGCTGATGTCAGATGGATCTTGGCTGAAAGCAGAGAACATTAGAAAGATGTTTATCTCTGTTTTATTGACTATTCAAAGGCACTTGACTGTGTGGATCACAACAAATTATGGATAACATTGTAGAGAAGGGGAATTCCAGAACACTTAATTTGTGCTCATGAGGAACCTGTACATAGACCAAGAGGCAGATTTTCAAACAGAGAAAGGGGATATTGCATGGTTTAAACTCAGGAAAGGTGTCCATCAGGGTTGTATCTTTTCACCATATTTATTCAATCGGTATGTTGAGCAAATAATCAGAGAAGCTGGACGACATGAAGAAGAACATGGCATCAGGATTGAAGGAAGACTCATTAACAACGTGCAGTATGCAAATGACACAACCTTGCTTGCTGAAAGTGAAGAGGACTTGAAACACTTACTGAAGAAAATCAAAGACTACAGCTTTCAGTATGGATTACACCTTAACATAAAGAAAACAAAAATCCCCAAAACTAGACCAATAAGCAACATCATGATAAACAGAGAAAATATTGAAGTTGTAAAGGATTTCATTTTACTTGGATCCACAATCAATGCCTATGAAAGCAGCAGTCAAGAAATCAAACGATGTATTGCATTGGGCAAATCTGCTGCAAAAGACCTCTTCAAGGTGTTAAAAAACAAAGATGTCACTTTGAGGACTAAGGTGTGCCTGACTCAAGCCATGGTATTTTCAATTGCCTCACATGCATGGGAAAGCTGGACAATGAATAAGGAAGACCAAAGAAGATTTGATGCCTTTGAATTACGGTGTTCGTGAAGAATATTGAATATACCATGGACTACCAGAAGAACAAATAAATCTGTCTTGGAAGAAGTATAGCCAGAATGCTCCTTAGAAGCGAGGATGGCGAGGCTTCACCTCAAGTACTTTGGACATGTCTTCAGGAGAAACCAGTCCCTGGAGAAAGACATCATGCTTGGTAAAGTACAGGGTCAGTGAAAAAGAGGAAGACCCTCAACAAGATGGATTGACACAGTGGCTGAAACAATGGGCTCAAACACAGCAATGATTGTGAGGACGGCAAAGGACTGGGCAGTGTTTCATTCTGTTGCTCATAGGGTTGCTATGATTCGGAACTGCCTTGAAGGCACCTAACCACAACAACAACAACATTTGATTTCTAACAGTGACCCCACGTAACAGAGTAGAGCTGCCCCAGAGGGTTTTCTTGGCTGTAACGTTTAAGGAAGTGGATTGCCAGGTCTTTCTCCCGCAGAGCTGACGGGTGGGTTCGAACTGCCAACCTTTTGATTAGCAGCCCAGCACTTAGCTGTTGTGCCACCAGAGCTCCTATTTAATTGATAGAGTCATGCTATTCAGAGCAGGAATAAACCATATAATCAAGTCTTGTGATTTTTAGTTCATTATTTGACATTAGATGAAAATCATACTCAGATCCCCAATACATAAAACAATTTACAGATACTCCCTAAGAATTAAGGGGCAGGTTCTGGGGTATAAAGAGTCCTGGACCTACCCTCCTGTACTTCTTCTCTTTGGGCTTCTGTAGATTCTAGGGCTCTGCACATCACAGTTGTACAAACTCTAACATATCTAAAATCCTTATCTAACAAAATATGAAACAGAAGCTAGAAATGTTTGTGATTTTCCTAAGAGCACCAAGGAAGATATGGCAGGACCTGGGTCTCCTGGTTCCTAGGCCTAGGTTCCAACATTCTTTCACACTCTGTCTAACAGGAAAACAGCTCAGCTTTGGGAGCACTAGAAAAATATTCCCTTTGTTTAGATAAAACTACTCAAGGTGAAAATAGCAGTACTAGGAAATATGCGTACTGAAGAAGTATTAAAATGAATAACATTAAAAAAAAAAAGCACATTGCCTATGATGTTGATGATACGTGACCAGATGCTGCCAGGCTGCCAGATGCACTAAATATTTCTTTATGTACATGTCTGTCTGTCTGCAGTGCACATGCAGACAGGCTGTGCCTCAAACTTCCAGGCAGCCACAAGACTGATAGGGATGAGTCGTATACACCCACTGGCATCAACAATTCTATGGGTGCTACGTTCATCTGTGATCGAGCAGGACACACGAGACAAACAGTGATGGCAAAGTGAAAGCCATTACTATTATTTACAGAAAGCCAACACCAAACAATAGCAATAGATTCCCAAAGAAGAACCACTTACCCTTCCCAAATTACCCATGCCTGTTCTTCAGTCAGTCACTGGGCAGGTGCACCATGGTCCAGGCCAGATGCTGTGTTCATATCACTGCTTCTTCAGGCTGCCACCACACTGCTCAGGGGGCCTGCATGGCTCCCGAGGCTTCTTCTCTGCTGCTGGGCCTCCCTGGGCCCCACTGCTGGCTGGAAGACCCCTGCACAGGATCTACCAAGCCTCTGCCATTGGGCCCTTCTAAGCTTCTGTTGAATCCTGAGACCAGCTCGAGAAAAACAAAAAGTCACATACAGAGGAGGAACAAGGAGACTAAGCTCAGATTATTCAGCAGAAACCATGCAGGCAAAAAGGCAATGGAATGACATATATAAAACCTTGAAAGAAAAAAATTGCCAGCCAAGAAGAATATATCCTGCAAAACTCTCATTCAAATATGATGGGAAATTTGGACACTTCCAGATAAACAGAAATTAAGGGACTATGGAAAAACCAAACTAAACTTACAAGAATTATTAAAGGGAGACCTTCAGTCTGAGAACAAACAACTTCAGACCACAGGTTGAATCTGGGACGTAAGATCATACCAGCTGGATACCAACCTAGGATATGAACTATCCAAAACCAAAAGAATTACAACAGGGAACCAGAGAGGTTAATGACAACAACATCAGAAAAATAAAAGAGGGAATAAATGTGATAGGTATAGAACCTTCTAATGGAGACAAGGGCAAGGTGATACCAAGAAAAAATAGACAAGTTCAAACCTAGGAAGATAAGGGTAAATTTCAAGTAAACCACAAAAAGTTAACAAGCCTACTCATCAAAATAAAGAAGACAAACATAAAGCCTCAGTAAAAACAAAATCTACAAAAACAAGAGAAATGAAAAAAAATTCACAAACAAAAGGAATTCAGCACAGGAGAGTAAGAGGAACAAAGAAACCATCAGCCTCACAAAACAAAAAGCACTACAAAATGACAGCAATAAACTCACACGTATCAGTAATTACGCTGAATGTAAATGGTTTAAATGCACCCATAAAGTGACAGTCTGGATTAAAAAACGGGATCCATCAATATGCTATCTACAAGAACACACCTTAGAAACAAAGATGTAAAGTTATTAAAAATAAAAAGATGGAAAAAAATAAATCAAGCAAACGGCAACCAAAAAAAAACAGGAGTGGCAATACTAATCTCAGATAAAGTAGATTTTAAAACAAAATCCACCATAAAAGACAAAGTAGGGCACTACATCATGATTAAAGGGAGATCCAGCATAAAGACATAATCATAATAAACACTTATGCACCCAAAGACAGGGCTCCAAAATACAGAAAACAAACTAACAGCACTGAAAAGAGAAATTGACAGTTCCACAATAATGGTAGGAGACTCCAACACACCACTCTTGGTAAAGGACAGAACATCTAGAAAGAAACTCAGCAAAGATACAGAACACCTACAGAGCACAATCAGAAAACTTGACTTCATAGACATATAATTGAACACTCCATCCAACAGCTGTAAAGTACACATTCTTTTCCAAATCACGTGGAACGTTCTCCAGAATAGACCACATCTTAGGCCATAGAGCAACCCTCAACAAAATCCAAAACAATAAGATAATACAAAGTATCTTCTCTGACCACTATGCCATCAAGGAAGAAATTAAGAACAGGAAGAGCAAGGAAAAAAAATCAATCACATGGAAACTAAATAACACCCTGCTTACAAACCAGTGGGTAATAGAAGAAATCAGAGACGGAATCCAAAAATTCCTAGAAAAAACGAGAATGAAAACACATCATACCAAAACCTTTGGGACACAGCAAAGGCAGTCCTCAGAGGAAAATTTATAGCAATAGATGTGCACATCAAAAAAGAAGAAAGGAGACTTCCAGCAAAATGGCGCTCTAGGCAGAAGCACCACGCCATCCCTCCACAGCAAAGATTCGAAAAACTAAGCCAAACAGAGAAAACAACAATCCTGAAACCCTAAAACATCGAATGAAGAGATAAAGAACTCAGCCCAGCACCAAATGGAGTGAGAAAATGGACAGAGAATGGAGAGCGAGCAGAGATTCATGATATGACTCTGTTTGAGGAAAATTCAGAAAAAAGAACAAAGAAAAATGAAGATACCCTGAGAGTTATGTGGGATGCAATCAAAAGCAAAAATTTGTGAGTGATTGAAGTTCCAGAACAGGGGAAGAAAACAGAAAACACAGAGAGGATCATTGAAGAACTTCTGACAGAAAACTTCCCCAATATCATGAAAGATGAAAAGCTGACCATCCAAGCTCAATGAACCCCATATAGGACAGACACCAAAAGAAAATCACCAAGGCATATCATAATCACACTCACCAAAAACAAAGACAAACAAAGAATCCTGAGAACAGTTCGTGAAAAACAAGAAGTCACATACAGACGAGAAACAATAAGACTAAGCTCAGACTATTCAGCAGAAACCATGCAGGCAAGAAGGAAATGGGATGACATACATAAAATCTTGAAAGAAAAAAATTTCCAGACAAGAATAATATATCCTGCAAACTCTCATTCAAATATGATGGTGAAATTAGGTCACTTCCAGATAAACAGAAATTAAGGGAATATGTAAAAACAAAACCAAACTTACAAGAATTATTAAAGGGAATTCTTTGATCTGAGAACAAACAACTTCAGCTCACAGGCAGAATCTAGGA
>NW_004444047.1:9274100-9309921 GCF_000243295.1 Trichechus manatus latirostris | reverse complement strand
GAAAAACAATAGAAAGAATTAACAAAACCAAAAGTTGGTTCTTTGAAAGGATCAGCAAAATTGACAAACCACTAGCCAAACTGACGAAAAAAAAAAAAAAAAACTAGGAGAGGACGTGAATATTCCAAATAAGAAATGAAATAGGGGACATAACAACAGACTCAAATGAAATAAAAAGGATCATAACAGAGTATTATGAAAAACTATACTCCAACAAATTTGAAAAATTGAGGAAATGGATACATTTCTAGAAACACACTCACTACCTACCCAAACTAATACAAAGTGATGTTGAAAATCTGAATGGACCCATAATAAGAGAAGAGATTTGAAAGGCAATAAAAAAAAAAAAACTTCAAAAAAAAAAAAAAAAAAGCCCTGGCCCAGATGGCTTCACTGGAGAATTCTACCAAATATTCAGAGAAGAGCCTACACCAGTAATATTCAAACTATTTCAGAACGTAGAAAATGAAGTGACACTTCTGAATTTATTCTATGATGGCAGCATAACCCTTATACCAAAACAGGCAAAGTCATCACAAGAAAAGAAAATCACAGACCAATATCTCTCATGAATATAGTTGCAAAAATTCTCAACAAAATTGTAGCCAAGAGAATTCAGCATCATATCAAAAAAATCATACACCATGATCAAGTAGGATTCATACCAGGTATGCAACAATGGTTCAACATTAGAAAATCAATCAAGGTAATCCGTCACATAAATAAAGGAAAGAAAAGAATCACATGATCATCTCAATTGATGCAGAAAATGCATTTGACAAAGTCCAACACCCATTCCTGATAAAAACTCAATTAAATAGGTATAGAAGGGAAATTTCTCGACATAATAAAGGACATCTATGCAAAACCAACTGCCAACATCATTCTTAATGGAGAGAGACTGAAAACATTCCCCTTTAGAACAGGAAAAGACAAGGATGCCCTATATCACCACTGCTATTTAACATTGTGCTGGAAGTCCTAGCTAGAGTAATAAGAAGGCAAGAAAAAGAAATAAAGGGCATAAAAATTGGTAATGGAGAAGTAAAACTGTCCCTATTTTCAGATGATATGATACTATACATAGAAAACCCAAAAGGCTCCACAAGAAAACTACTGAAACGAATAAAAACGTTCAGCAGAGTAGCAGGATGCAAGATAAGCATACAAAAATCAGTTTGATTCCTATACACTAATAAACAGAACAATGAAAAGGAAATCAGGAAATCAATACCATTTATAATAGCCCCTAAAAAGATAAAGTACTTAGGAATAAATCTAACCAGGGATGTAAAAGACCTACACAAAGAAAACTAAAAAATACTACTGCAGGAAACCAAAAGAGATCTACATAAATGGACAAACATACCATGCTCATGGATAGGTAGACTCAACATTGTGAAAATGACAATTCTACCCAAAGCAATTTACAAATAAAATGCAATCCTGATCCAAATACCAACAACATTCTTTAAAGAGATGGAAAAACTAATCATCAACTTTATACGGAAAGGGAAGAAACCCTGGATAAGTAAAGCACTACTGAAGAAGAAGAATAAAGTAGGAGGACTCACACTACCTGATCTCAGAAACTGCTATACAGCTACAGTAGTCAAAACAGCCTGGTACTGGTACAATGACAGACACACTGACCAATGGAACAGAACTGAGAACCTAGATGTAAATACATTCACCTACAGTCATCTGATCTTCGACAAGGGCTCAAAATTAATCAGATGGGCAACAGATAGTCTTTCTAACAAATGGTGCTGGCAAAACCGGATGCCCATCTGTAAAAAAAAATGAAACAGGACCCATATCTCACATCATATACAAAAACTAATTCAAAATGGATCAAAGACCTAAATATAAAGCCAAAAACTATACAGATCATAGAAGAAAAAAATAGGATCAATGCTAGTGGCCCGAACACATTGCATTAACAGGATACAAACCATAACTAACAACATACAAACTCCAGAAGATAAGCTAGACAACGTGGGTCTTCTAAAAATTAAACACTTATGTTCATCAAAAGACTTCACCAAAACAGTAAAAAGAGAACCTACAGACTGGGAAAAAATTTGGGGCCATTACAAATCAGACAAAGTTGTAATCTCTAAAATCTGTAAGAAAATCCATCACCTCTACAACAAAAAGACAAGTAATCCAAATAGAAAATAGGCAAAGGAAAAGAACAGACACTTCACCAAAGAAGACATTCAAGCGGCCAACATGAGGAAATGATTTCGATCACTAGCCATTAAAGAAATGCAAATCAAAACCATCTCACCCCGGCATTATTATCACAAATCAAAAAAACAGGAAATAACAAATGTTGGAGAGGTTGTGGGGAGATTGGAACTCTTATGCACTGCTGGTGGGAATGCAAAATGATACAACCATTTTGGAAAAAAGTATGGTGCTTCCTTAGAAAGCTAGAAATAGAAACAGCATATGATCCAGCAATCCCACTCCTAGGAATATATCCGAGAGAAATAAGAGCCATCACACAAATAGACATATGCACACCCATGTTCACTGCAGCATTGTTCACAATAGCAAATAGATGGAAACAACCTAGATGCCCATCAACTGATGAATGGATAAGCAAACTATGGTACATACACAATGGAGTATTAAGCACCTATAAAGAACAATGATGACTCTGTGAAGGATCTCATAACATGGATGAATCTGGAGAGGATTATGCTGAGTGAAATGTCAATCACAAAAGGAGAAATATTGTATGAAACAACTACTATAAAAAATTCATGAAAGTGTTCACACACAAAAAGAAACAGTCTTTGATGCTTACGAGGGAGGGGAGGGGGGAACACTAAATCGACAACAGATAAGTAGTAACTTTGATGACGGGTAATACAGTACACAATACTGCGGAAGCCAGCACAACTTGTACAAGGAAAGGTCATGGAACCTCCAGAGACACATCCAAACTCCCTGAGGGATTGAATTGCTGGGTGGAGGACTATGGGGACCATGGTCTCAGGGAACATAAAGCTCAACTGGCGTAATATAGTTTATAAAGAAAATGTTCTACATTCTACCTTGGTGAGTAGCGTCTGGAGTCTTAAAAGCTTGTGAGTGGCCATCTAAGATACTTCACTGGTCTCACCCCTTCGGGAGCAAGGGACAATGAAGAAAACAAGATACAAGGGCAGGACCAGTCCAAAGGACTAATGGACCACAACTACCACGGCCTCCACCAGACTGAGTCCAATACAGCTAGATGGTGCCTGGCTACCACCACTGACTGCTCTGACAGGGATCACAATAGAGGGTCCTGGACAGAGCTGGAGAAAAATGTAGAAAAAAATTCTAACTCACAAAAAAAGACCAGACTTACTGGCCTAACACAGACTAGAGAAACCCAACCGTTTGGCCCCCGGCCACCCTTTTAGCTGAGTAATGAAGTCACTCCTGAGGTTCACCCTTCAGCCAAAGATTAGGCAGGCCCATGAAACAAAATGAGACTAATGGGGTAAACAGCCCAGGGACAAGGACTAGAAGGCAGGAGGGGCAGGAAAGCTGGTAATAGGAAACCAAGGACTAGAAGGGAGAGTGTTGACATGTCATGAGTTGTTAACCAATTCATAAAAACAATATGTGTACCGTTTAATGAGAAACTACTTGTTCTGTGAATCTTCATCTAAAGTACAACTTAAAAAAAACAAAGAGCTCTTGGGAGAGTTCTGTGTACATCCACCCTGACGTCTTTAGCTAGGCCTCTTTTGTTCTTTCTCAGGAACAAACCTTCATTCTTTGAGCTTCCCATCCCCAGAGTCATGGTCCTTTCTACAGTCCCTGAGAAGAAAAATATTTATTTTTTCAATGAATTTCCCCAAGTCTGCTTCCTAACATGAAGGTGTGTGGTTTCCTAATTCTCTCCCCTTGCATTATGAATTCACCACGGTGGGGTCACAGTCTTCCAAGGCTTCTGCCACTCACACTCCCACCCAGGCATTTTCCATTGGTTACATTTAGGTGTAATGTAGCAGGTCCTTCCTCTCATCCTCTACCTACTGAGAGAGAACACTGTAAGAAGAATGAACAAGTCTGTCTTGGAAGAAGTATGGCCAGAGTGCTCCTTGGAAGCAAGGATGGTGAGACTTCGTCTCGCTTACTTTGGACACGTTATTAGGAGGGACCAGTCCCTGGAGAAGGACATCATGCTTGGTAAAGCGGAGGGTCAGAGAAAGAGAGGAAGACCGTCAATGGGATGGATTGACACAGTGGCTGCAACAACAGGCTCAAGCACACCAACAATTCTGAGGATGGCGCAGAAGCGGGCAGTGTTTTGTTCTGTTGTACACAGGGTCACTATGAGTTGGAATCGACTCGACGGCACCTAACAACAACAACATTATCAATAAGCCCCATCTCTTTACACTGAGTGAAGTAGACTCTCATGAGAAGGCCCAGCCCTTTCTCATTTCCTACTCCCTCACTTCTGCCCTAGTAAGTTGCAGTAAACTCAAAAAATAATTCATTCATTGCAAGCGTTCTGTTTTCTCATGTAATAAAGAAATCTAATATTGAAACCTGCTATATGCCAGGAACTAAGCTGTTGATGTTAGCTGCCATTGAGTCACCACCTGAACCCTTGTGACAGATGGATGGTGGCTGCGTTTCAGTTGCACTGGCCAGGAGTTGAACCCGGGTCTCCCACATGAAAGATGAGAACTCTACCTCTGAACCACTACTGCCCCCAAGAAACTAAGGCGGGTGCTAAGAATCCAATGGTGAGCAAAACAGACTTAGTTCCCGCTCTTAGAACTTTATATTCAAATGAAAAATACAACTATTAATTAAATAAATCATGAAATAAATGTATAATCACAAATAGTGACGAACACTATGAAGAAAAGATAAAGAATAAAAGATAAATCCTTCATGAAATACTACCTTTAACGTTTTAAACTTCTCAGTCACTTACAATAGTACAAAATAAAACATCAATGTTATCAGATGCTAAAAATTAAAAAAAAGGAATGACAGTTTCATAGAAAGCCAGTTATAATCATTTTAAAGATATTCTCTTATTAATTGCTATGAAAAACCCAGCCGATTATTGATATAGTTTTTCCTAAGGTGTCCATAGTATTATGCACTTTTGACAATCCCAATGCCTCCTTTTTTGCTGCGGTTGTTTTCTGTATCATTATTATGCCATTTACTATATCATTATACTTGTCACTGTATCATTGCAAAGATATAGACACAGGGAAATTTGAATAGTATCAAAAAATCACGTTTAATCCTCAGGTCACTGTTCTGGATGGTGCAAAAACCAACCAACCAACGAAAACCCTTACATAAGAAGGGAGAAATGATATCAAAATAGACTCTCAGCTACAGCATTCCGTTTCTTCCCAATAACTGCCTGGAGGATTATTAGCAGAAATCCTCTGGTCAGGAAAAAACATTGGGCAAAGAAAATGCAGCATCTCACCTTCATATTCACATTCTTGGGCCGATTATGGAAAGAAAAAAAATATGAATTCTATTTATAAATATTATTTTAGGGGACAATAGTATTTTTGCCTTGGAAAAGGCTGAGACTTATGCCTGATCTGTATCTAGCAATATGTGAAAGTGAAATATGGCATCTATTCATGATACTGCATTCCTCTGATAACGCAGTGAGCGCTGCCCTGTTCCTATGAGCGTTCAGTTAAAGCACCTAGTGACCTCTCGGTCTATCTGCTTTTACAGGATATGGGAAGGAACAGTTTCTATTTCTGACACCACAATTATGCGTTTGTGGCTTCCAATCAGCTCAGTAATAATTAATCCAGGACAATCTGCCCTTTATTCCTATGGTCAAGTTTTACATTCGACAGGATTTTGCCACTTTTCACATCTGTTACCTTCACCACAATACATCTCTAGAATCAGGTAAAAATTTTCCGCAGTGGATTGCACCAAAGAGTTAAAATACGGCAACACATTATACATATATTCATACATAGGGCCAAAGGGATACCATTCTCATTTTTCATCATCAAGGCTTTTATAAGATTTCTATCTTCTTGTGCTTTTGTGACCTCTAGTCAGAAAGGCCAGAGTACATAAAGGTCAAGATAGATGTCAAATCAAGCAATTACTAACCAGGGAACTTGGCTGTGACCCTCAGATTAGAAATGGTGACCTATCACAGCAACAGCGGAAAACCTTCCTGCAACTCCTTCTTCTGTCTTATGAAATACAATCTAGATTTGCAGCCTCGATTGAAAAAAATTGATATCTTTCATTTGCGTTTTAATCGTTTCTACCCTTAATATTGGGGTTGTCCTGCCATTTTCTCCTTGGCAGTAGGCTCTGAATTGTGGACACTGGAGACGACAAGCTAGTGGGAATTGGGGATGGGGAACGAAAACACACCTATTGTGAATAATATGAATGAGTCGGCACAACACCAAAAGATCCCTTTTATTCATATAACTTTATTTGGAATGACATGAAAATTAAACAATTTGTGCAATTGCAGTGATCTCAATAAACAGCAGCTATATTTTGTTTCTGTGACGGGCCTCTTCTAGGAAGATGTTCTTTGAAATCTTCTGAGACAGATGACAAAAATTTGCAAATTCATTTATATAGCTGGATTTGGAGACATGTAATCTGTTGAATTCCACTCTTTCTTTTTAGTCTCAGAAAATTGCCACTCTTTATTCTAGATACTATGTTTTCACTTGAAAAATGTTGCCTTTATTATGCATATTTAACACTACAACCCATACTCCCTCCTGAATTCCTACACCTCCTTAAACTTCCTATCATTGAAAAAAACCTATAGTAGTCCTTTAATTGTCAATAAAATAAAAAGATTCTACCAAAGCATTTTGAGTTAAGATAGAGTAGAAAGGAACTTTAAGTCAGAGCAATAATTTGGTAGTGTAGTCTTGCGAAGAAGCTTTATTTCTTTTCTTTTCCCACTTTGCTTGCCACAATTCACAAGGGAATATTACCAATTAAATAAAAAATCTCAGCCACCTTTCCTAGTAAATTATTAAATGCTATTGAACTAATGGATTTTGACTACTGAACGTGATTATTCCCATAAAATTCATTAAGTCAAAGAACCACATTTGAAAAACCTGACTTTGAAATAAGCTGGTAGATATGATATGATATGAGGTTTGAAGGCTAATTAAAAAACAAAGTAACTAACAAATAATATAATCATTATCCTATTACTGGAAGACAGGCCTGGAAATCCATTGAGTAAGAATTAATCACCCAGAAAAAAATATTTTGAAAAACAAAAGTCTCACTTGTCAAAAATTACTACCTTAGCAATTACTACATTTAAATGTTGACACTAAAGGAAGAATGTAAACATTATTTTAAGTCATTTTCATTTTAAAATGCATTCCAATTCATGTCTTCATTGACAAAAAACAATAAATAATTTGAAGACTTTCTTACTGTCACACTTCAGACAAATGAAACAAAGGGAAAAGTTTCCCTATCAGGATGACAATCAAGTGCTTTAAATTCTATGTAAACTGCACCTTTTAAGTCCAATTATTTTTCGCTTCATGCTCACTGCTTCCACTTTGTCGAAGGATTCAGATCAGAGACCCTAGGCGTGATTTTGGTGTATGATTATCGTTATTCTTATTATAACTAATTCTTCCAGTCACCAAACAAGCTAAAGTAGCACATGTACTTTGAATGGTCGGTTTGGAAAGCTTTATAACCCCCAAGGGTTCTTTCACAAATTACATTAATTTTGGAATATTATTTCTTCTAACGACATCAACAAAAGGGGCAGGGAAGAAGGGATAACATCCTGGAACTTCCAATTGCTTCTTTGGGGAAAAAAAAAAATCATCCTTATCTCTATTGCACACATTTTGATTTACAAAATTCCCAGAGCTGAGACTAAACAAAAGAACCCAGCTATCAACCACCTTGAAATACTATCCCTTATTTCTTCATTTTATCTGCGGTTAACAAAACCGTGAATAAATAAGACTGAAGATGTGACCTGTGACGTATTTTCTGTTTTCCCAAGAGGTGTAGCCAGATTAAGGGGGAGAAGAAATTTGCGTACTGAAAAATAATTGTCTAGGAGTAATAACCTGGCATTTACTAAATAGGAGTGGGTTCCCTCTAAATTTCACCCCACTGGCTCCAAGATATGAATCACAGAAAATGGGCTACTCCCTGTGGCCAGCATTCCTCCTCCCCTCCCTAAATGATGTCAGTTAACCTGGGTGGGGTCAACATAGGGGTAACCTTACATACTGGAGTACTTTTAGTAGTAAGTTTTTCCTTTGGACAGGGGTCTATGGGCTTCAGGCAAACAAAATAAATTAGACAGTTTAAGGATGGGGGAATTTTAGACTTTTAAAGTCAGAGAAAATAAATTAATACTTGACTGATATTTGTTTTTAATCAATGTCTTGTTTAATCCTGTTGCAAACTTTGAAAATAATTCAAGAGTGCGCAGTAACTTTCTGTGGAATCATCATTATGTGCTGAGAATTTCAAACATTTGCTAAAATGTTTGTTTTAAACCCCTATCCTCTCTGGAAGAGCCCCGGTGGCATAGTGGTTGAGAGCTCAGTCTCCTAACCAAAACGTTGGTAGTTCAAATCCACTAGCTGCTCTTTGGAAACCCTATGGTGCAGTTCTACTCTGTCCTATAGGATCACTACAAGTCGGAATTGACTCGATGGCAACAGCTTTTGTTTTGGTATCCTCTCTGGAAGTGTAGTTCTCAAGGAACAACACAAAAAATGATGACTACGTTACATATCTAAATGCAACTAGGAGACTGAATTTCTTCATAATCAATCATTTTAGTATTGTCTTAAAAAATGTATTTGTTAAATAATACCTATAACAAATATAGCTTTATACATGGTCATTTTTTCAAAAAGCTCCTGTCTTAGTCATCTAGTGCTGCCATAACGGAAATACCCCAAGTGGATGGTTTTAACGAAGAGAAGTTTATTTCCTTACAGTAAAGTAGGCTAAAAGTCTGAATTCAAGGTGTCAGCTCCAGGGGAAGGCTTTCTCTCTCTGGGCCTTCTCATCAGTGTTCCCCCAGACCAGGAGCTTCTTGGCGCAGGGACCCCAGTCCAAAGGACGCGCTCTGCTCCCGGCACTGCTTTCTTGATGGTATGAGGTCCCCCTGTCTCACTGCTCGCTTCTGTCTTTTATATCTCAAGAGATTGCCTCAGGACACAATCCAGTCTTGTAGATCAGGTCCTGCCTTACTAACACAACTGCCACCCATCTTCCCTCATTAACATCATAGAGGCAGGTTTACAACATACAGGAGAATCACACGGTACCAGGAATCACGGCCTAGCCAAATTGATACACACATTTTTGGGGGGACATAATTCAAACCATGACAGCTCCCCACAAATCATACCTAACCTTTATCAAAATATCCTAGCAATCAAGCAATACATAAATATGCAGTGAAAATCTGTATTTTTAATAATTCTGAACAGTTTCTGAGGTAATTTCATTTGATTCTCCAACAATGTTATGAGGTACTTTCCCCCATTTTAAAGATGAGAAAATTGAGGGGCAGAATGATTATATCTGTGGTCTCAAGCTAATTGTTGGAAGAGTGGTTAAGATTCCAGGTCTTCCGGGTTCCCATATACCACTTCATATTCACCCTGTCAATATGTAATTTAATTCCCAAAATTTTATGTAGTCTGTTTATGCTTTAGGAATTCAGAGAAAGCAAAGTAAGCTGGCTAACGCTTCATAGGAATGGCTGGCTTCAAGCAGAGCCTAAAAATAGGACTGGTCAGGCTAGGTAGAGGGGTAGAAGAAACGCATGCCTGTTAGGGAGGAACAATAGTTCCAGCAAAAATAGTAACAACGACATGAATTAAGCACATAATACTGTTAGGCACTATATTGAGCATTTAACATTCATTATCTCATCTGGGTCTCACAATACATGACAGGTTAAGCACTTCCTGTTATAAAATCTAAGGCTTAAAGACATTAAATAACCTTCCCTGGGTCACAGAGCTGAGAACCGGCAGAAGCAGGAACTGGATTCTAGGTCTGGCCTGTTTGAGTCCTGAGACCAAGCTCTCAGCCTTTATTCTCTACCACTTCTGGAGTAAAGGCATGAGAAGGAGCAGAATATGTGTGAAGACAGCCTGACTGGACAAGAGTTAATGCTGAGTTTGTAAGAAAATAAAGTTGCACAGACAGACTGGCACCAAGTTATCCAGTGCCTGAAAATTCAAGAAAATTTATATTTGATGTAATAAGCAATAGGATCTCATTATAGATTTTTAACAGGGAGAAAGATGGTGGAGGAAAATGTTCGCATAATGTTTGTTCTACAACAGTCTTCCGGAAGACTTGGAGGAAGTAAAAGGTGAAGGTAAGAGAGTGAGTTGAAAACTAATCTATTGTTTGAAGTATGAAACGTTGAGGGCCTAATCCAAAGTAGTCTATGTGATTATGAATCAGAAGAAAAGGATATGGAAAACAATTAGAAGGAAGACTCAACATAATTTAATGACTAATTAGATGCAAAGAATGAAGGAGAGGAACCATGAGTCAAAGATGACTGGATGGTTTCAAGCGTAGGGAACTGAGGAGATGGCGCCACAAGGAGTAAAAATTGAGGGAAGGAGACTGTGGTGGGAAGTATGAGTTTGTGTGGAGGCATGTAGATCTTAGTGGCTGGTGAGTAGGGACTTAAACATAGAGAATCATTTTCAGATATCAGAACAGACTACACAGCCATTCAGAAGATGAACACTGTGCAACAATGAAAGTCATAGACACAGCTGAATTTGTTGCCAAAGAACATGGAAAGAGGGAGAGTAGGGCTGAGAATTTTAGGCTAAGGAATTTCTACAAATGAGATGCATGAGAATGAGGAGTCATTCAGAAAATACAGAAGACCAGTCAGTTTCTTCCCCTATTGGTTGTTAGCTGCCATCATGTAGACTGCAACTCATGGTGAAGTAATGTACAACAGAGTGAAATGTTGCCCGGTCCTGTGTCACCCTCGTGATCACCAGCATGTTCAAGTTCATCATGGCAGCTACTGTGCTAATCCATCCCACTGAGGGCCTCAGTTGCCCTCCCTGGCCCTATACTTCACCAAACACGCTGTTTTTCTCTAGCGACTGATCCCTCCTAACGACATGTCTGGAGCCCTGGTGGCGTAACGGTTAAGAGTTCTGCTGCTAACCAAAAAGTCAGCAGTTTGAATCCACCAGCTACTCCTTGGAAACCCTATGGGGCAGTTCTGCTCTATCCTATAGGGTCACTATGATTTGGAATCGACTCGACAACAATGGGTTTTAATGACACGTCTAGGAGCCCTGGTGGCGCAGTGGTTAAAGCACTGGGCTGCTAACCGAAAGATCGGCGGTCTGAACCCACCAGCAGCTCCATGGAAGAAAGACGTGGCAGTCTGCTTCTGTAAAGACTACAGCCTTGGAAACCCTATGAGGCTGTTCTACTCTGTCCTATAGGGTTGCTGTGAGTTGGAATCAACTCGACAGCAGTGGGTTCTTGGTTTTGACGACATGTCTAAAGCAAGCAAGTTGGACAATGTTCTGATGTGATCCATAAGGTTTTCATTGACTAATTTTTGAGAGTAGATCACCAGGTCTTTATTCTTAGTCTGAATTAGTCTGGAAGCTTCACTGAAACCCATCTATCATGGGTGACCCTGCTGGTACTTGAAATACTGGTGGAACAGCTTCCAGTGTCATAGCAACACACAAGCCACCGTGGTACACAAACTAGGAGATGGGTGGCGGTTTGTTTGTTTGTTTTTTCCTTCCTCTAAGGGGTTTACAATTTAATTTAATTTGGGAGACATCACTAGCATGCAGAGAGCAACAACAGTATGGTTACTCATCTCGACTAGAATGTAAGCTCCGTGAGGGCAAGGACTTTGTTTAATTCACTTCTTTATCACTAGCACCTAGAACAGGGCCTGGCACTCAATAGGAAGTCAATAATAGTCCCTGAATAAATGAATTAATAATTGCACCACATGTCTCAGCAACCAGCACAGTGCCTGGCTGGTTCTCAATAAAGCTTGCTGAACTGAATTGATCTAATAATTCTATCTTTATTCCTAAAGATAAATCATCTTAAAAATTCTTCTTTATGAGATTGCAGACAATTCATTAGGAATTCAAAAAAGTACATACACTGAGGCATGACAAGGAAAATTCATAGAGAATATGATATTTAAACTGGCCTTGAAGTAAAGGAAAGGTCTAAATTTTTTTAAAAAATTAAAAAGGAGATACAGAGAAAGTAATAGTCACTAAAACAGACAAAACTGACTCATTGCCATCAGCCAATTCCGGCTCATAGTGACCCTCTAGGACAGAGCAGAACTGCCCCACAGGGTTTCCAAGGAGCAGCTGGTGGATTCAAACTGCTGACCTTTTGGTTAGCAGCTGAACTCTTAACCACTGCGCCACAAAACACAGAAGCTGAAATGAACTTGGGGAATCTGTAGATTAATTGTAGCCCTGGTGGTGCAGTGGTTAAGAGCTGCAGTGGCTAACCAAAAGGTCGCCAGTTTGAATCCACCAGCCACTCCTTGGAAACTCTATGGGGCAGTTCTACTCTCTCCTGTAGGGTTGCTATGAGTCGGAATTGACTTGACAGCAATGGGTGTGGCATGTAGAATTAGCTATAATTTTTTGATGTGAATGAAGGAATATGAATTAGGGAACTATAAGTAATACCATTGCTTATGTTGTGGTAGCAACCAAGAAATATACCACACATCTTCATGAGTGACTACAGGCAAAAAGAGAGAGAAATAAGTTAAAGACAATGCCAACATTTGTGACCTGAGTAACTTAAGAGTGATAGCACTGGGAAGCTCAAGTGGAGAGAAAGATGTATTTGATTTTAAACACAGATTTCTCAAGGACTCAGTTAGGGATCATTGGGATAAAAGAAGAGAAATTCACTCAAACCAACTGAAGAGAACATGGGGCTCATTAAAGATAAAATACATAACAAAATTTTGCAGACATCACCAAAAACAAAAACCAAACTCATTGCTGTCAAATCGATTCCAACTCATAGTGACCTTATAGGACGGAGTAGAACTGCCCCATAGGGTTTCCAAGGAGCAGCAGGTGGATTCAAACTGTCAACCTTTTGGTTAGCAGCCAAGCTCTTAACCACTGCATCACCATAGGAAAAAAAAAGGTACAGCTTGATCATATGGAGATATTCCACCTGGAAAATCTGGAAATAAGGCTGATATTCCTTTTCTCAGTCATTATAGTACATGGTATCTCATTTCGGATTCTCACTTGATGGCTAGGGGCTTGGTTTTTTTTTTTGATGTGTCTATGGTCCATTTTCCAGCTTTTCTCTCTAACTTCCTCTGCTTCTTCAGGGCTTTTCTGTTCCTCCAAAACTTTCAACTTGAACATGACTTTGGCTTGCCATAATGCCAACTCTATGAGCTTCCATTTTATGTGCCCATCACAATCTAATTGATTTGGTCTCTTGGTGTCCAAATTACAAATGCTAGACAAGAAGGAGCTGATTGACACATCCAGCCTATGAACTGGTCCCCCAGGAACAAACATTCACCCTTGATTCAATCAATGGTAGCTGTCTGAGAAAGGTGTGTGTGTGGCTGGGAGGAGGGCATGTATCATAATGTTATACTGTGTGATCCTCCAACCACTCCCTCACACCAACCTTCAACCGTTTCATTCTGAAGCATCAAAGTGGAGTGTAAAAGTGTCATGATGTCTCATGTGTTTTCAAAAGAAAACTGGTATCATTGCTCTGCTGCTTTTTTGCAAAACATATGAAGTCAGTTACTAATGGTGCAATTAAAATGATTTTATGCTTAGTGCCAACTTTTTGTATACAGATTGATTGATTGATTCTCCCTTTTTATACTCATTCATCTGTTGCCTTGAAAGGCCTACTTCCTATATCTCATATTATATAATATCAAAATCAACAGATATAACTTAGTGCCTCAGTGAGAGCAATAACCTAAAATTTATTAGAGGAAGAGATAAGCAGTGAAATGTACCCAAAAGAGATAAAAGCAGGTAGAGGAAAAAATGACAAAACTGATTAATTCTCAAACCAAATAATGAGACACTGAACAACCCAGAATTGCATTAAATAAGAATAGCCTAAGAGGATTGAAGATTCAATCATTTCACTTCTATTATCTTAAGTGGCTTTATTTTATAGCCTTCCAATTAAAAAGAAAAGTTGCTGTTGAGTCGATTCTGACTCATGGAGACCCCAAGTGTTTCAGAGAAGTGTGCTCCATACAGCTTTTAATGGCTTGACTCTTTCAGAAGTAAATTACCATGACTTTCTTCTGAGACATCTCTGGGTGGATTTGAACCACCAACCATTAGGTTAGTAGCCAGCACTTGACCACTGCCCTACCCAGGGACTCCTACCCTTCAAATACATGTATCTAAATGTTTTCCAAAGCTTATGATTAAAGTCCACCATTAGTCTCTGAAAAAAACCCCAGAAAGAAGTGGTAAATACCATGAGTGGATATTTCTGAACTTTTACCCAACAGATATTGATAATATCCCATGCTGCACAGCTGAACTTAGCTTATGCCTACATTTGCCTTTATAGGCAAAGTCAAGACTCATTTTCATCATCTAAAAGATGAGGTTTGAACATGCTTCAGAATTCCAATTTGTTTATTTTACTATTTAATAGGCATCTGTGATAGTTGGTGTTATGTGTCAACTTGGCTAGGCCATGATTCCAGTATTTTGTAATTGTCCTCCATTTTGTGATCTGCCGTAATTGTCCTCAATTTTGTAGTATTGTGTAATTATCCTCCATTTTATGTGTTGTTGTAAAGCCTAAACCTCTATATGTTAATGAGGCAGGATTAATGTGGGGTACATCTTGAGTCACACTTTTAATAAAAGGAGTGACTTAAGTCACACCCTTACTCAAGTCACCACCTTACTCAAGTATCTGCTATAGGGGAAGTTTCCTTGAAGGTGTGACCTACATCCAATGTATATGGACACTCTGGCAAAGCTTGCTCTTGCTCTGGATCCTGCATCTAGCTCGTAATCATCTGACCTCTGGTTCTTGGGACTTGAGTTAGCAGCCTGCCGTCTGCTCTACCGATTCTGGGATTCGTCAGCTTCCACATCTCTGTGAGCCAGCAGCCTATATTCTGGCCTTATTTGCCAGCTTTCTCAACCCTGTGGGCCAGCAGCTTGTTGTCTGACCTGCTGATTTGGGTTCATCAGCTACTGCAACCACATGAGTTCAGGAGAAGCCCCCAGCCTGATGCCTGACCCATGGATTTGGGACTTGCCAGCCTCCACAACCACATGAGCCTTTCCTTGAGATAAATCTCTTTATGCATATAAAGTTCTGTATCACTTAACATCCATGATATGTTCTGTGAAATAGGAAGTTATGTGATTTGGACATTGTGTGAACACCCTATTATATACTTAGCAAAGTTATATGGGATACCTTTTATTTCACTTCCAAATTGATACTTCTCTTTTGCCTCTTATGACTGCTATCACTACCACTGGTTTTGCTGGGTTTGGGAACCATGACACACTTCACAGTAATACTTTTGAAAGAAAATTAAACAAAGAGATAATGCTACAAAACTCAAAAGACACGTGACACACGAGACTGGATTCTGCTCCCTACGAGTTGAAGCATACACTGTTATACGATAAACTTTTTATTTGTAAGTAGGGAAAGTTCACATTAAGATAACAATAGAAAATACAGTACAGTACATACATAAGCCAGTAACACAGGTGGTTATTATGACTATCAAGACATACGTGTAATAGGTTATATACACACTGTACCATTATACACCTGGCAGCACAATCACTTTGTATACAAGAGACATGAGACACATGTGTTGCCTGCAAGAAGCTATTGCATTCGCTAAGTCCAGTTATGTCTGCTATGTCCTGTTCTCCCATCGGGATTTCTGGACTCTATTATAACCATATGGGACCATGACATATATGCAGTTGAACGCTGCCCAGACATTATGCAACACATGACTATGTGTGTGTGTATATATAAAAATATATGTATATACATACCTATATATTTATATGCATGTCACTGGTTTTACTTCTCTAGAGAAGCCAGCCTAAGACAGCACCTTAATAAAAGGTTGGTTGAGAGGAAAACAAGGCAATGGAGTATTAAAATAAAGGATTTTCTATAGGGATTCACTTCTTCATGATAATTCTCTTCTCCAGAGTTAATTGTATTACTTTTAAATTTTGCCTGTAATATTCTAGCAGTTAGTCTGCCAAATACAACGCAATAATCCTAAACTGTGTGCCACCATGACATGGGTGTGTGATGCAGAGACAATAGGAAATGACACGGATGAAGCATTTCTTTGGCTGAAAGGGGGATTTTCTGACAAATACTATGATTTTCTGTCCCTCTTTAGAGGTTTGTAAGATATAGCTTACAAAACTGATCTATAATCTCTAAAAGGCAACATATGCAACCTTCACATGGATTAGAACAAAGGTATAATCTCTACCACCTGGATAACTGAGAAAATATCTATTATTTGCTAAACTAAATAGGCAGAGCTAGTCGGTCTTTCCTTGATGAGATGTCATGGCTCTAGGAAAGAGGCGAGGCCTCCGCCCACACAAAAGCCTCACTCACTTGTGAGCCAGTGTTTGAAATTTCATTACCAGGTTTTTATCCCCTTGGCTGACAACTTTGATCCCTATGAAAGTGCATATTCTTTTGTTGGGGGCAGTAATTATCTCTGTTCCCAGAGACAAATCCTAACCATTTCTTAATTTTACCAGGCTCTGTTTCCTGGTGGGTGAGCTACGTCTTTTGCTATTGCTTTTGAGTCAGTTCTGACTCATGGTAACCCTACGTGTGTCAGAGGAGACTGTTCTCAATAGGGTTTTCAGTGGCTGATTTTTCAGAAGTAGATCGTCAGGTCTGTCTTCCCAGGCACCTCTGGGTGGACTCGAACCACCAACCTTTTGGTTAGCAGTTAGCGTGTTAACCAATTGCACCACCCGGGGACTCCATATGAGACAATAAGTACCTTTTTTCTTTCCAGTTCCACTCTCCCACCACTCTAACTTCAAGATATAATACTAGATGTATCCTACTCCTCTAATCCTGATAATCCAATCTCTCCTCCTCCCATGCCTTAAAACAAGTGAACCTCAAGCACTTTCTTCACAACTTGGTCTTTCTTTTTATCTTCCCAGTAAATTGATGACCTTATTTTGGAGATCCTTCTCTTACTTAGATCCTTTCCCTGGATCTTCTCATTGACATTGCCTATAGCTCAAGCTGGGACATGGATGGTATCCAGAGTTGTGATGCTGACCACTGTATTTCCAGTATTTATACAGCCAAACGAACAGGCCAGGATAAATCTTTACAATCTAAACACAAAGACAATCAAACTGTATGCATAATACAAAATGTCATAATAAAGTCCAGATAAATTGAAGATGAAAACAATCTTTATCCTCTATATTTTAACACCAGTTCAGACTTCAACAGAAAATGTTTTCTTATTGTATAACTTGGTCTAACTTTGAAGAAATAATAAGAGATATTAAATGCAACGTCCCCACCAGAGTTAATTACTCTCGGTGGTTTTGCCATAGGCTAGAGTATTAACCTGGCAAACCCATCTTTCACAAACACTTTGCACAAATGGGAACTGGCTAACCATCCCTTGCAAGTGTTCGGTTGTCTGAACATGCGTGTTTTTGTGGTTGAAACTTAAATGCTTCTTCCCATACAATGGAATAAAAAAAATACTTTCGTTTCCTTAAAAATTTAGGTAACCAAACCCATTGCCAGCAAGTCGATTCCAACTCATAGCAACCTTATAGGTAAAACACCTACAAATGTTCATATTTATTTGATAATTTCTTTCTTTTTATAAAACTCATATTTACCTATTTAATAGCTACTTTTTCTATCCTAGCAGAATCAGAAGTTTACATTTTCAAACCAGTTTCCCTAAGTTTGTAGAATATCAATTACATATAACTCAAAGCTACCTGTCTACACAGCTTCTCTGGGTTTTGCCTAAATTCTGTGGATGTTTTATAAAAATAAACTAAATTCTATATTTTGAGATTTGTAGACTCGATCTAACGCATACGCTGAGAAATACTATAATTTTGTGAGATTATTTTAAGTTTATGTTTGCATATTACATACAGAAAAAAGAGACAATGTTTTAACGTTTATTTATCTTAAGCCTCAATATGGAAGTGAATTGGGTATATTTATAAATATTTGAGCAATGTAACAACAACATAATAATAATAACATGTGCTTTCATATAATAATAATATAACGTATTTGTATTATATGTCGGTTAGTGTTCTAGGAGGAGCCCTGGTGATGTGAGTTTAAGCCCTCGGCTGCTAACCCAGAGTTCAGGGGTTTGAACCTAGCAGCCGCTTTTCGAGAGATAGATGTGGCAGTGAGTATCCAGAAAGATCACAGCCTTAGAAACCCTATGGGACCGTTCTACTCTGTCCTATATGATCACTGTGAGTCAGAACTGACTCAACGGCAGTGGCGGTGTTCTGAGCATTTCACCTGCATTAACTCATTTAACTCTCAGGACAACCTTGTGAGGTCAGTCTATCGTTATCTTCACTTGTTGCAGATAAGACAGTGAGGCTAAGAAAGGATAACTGACTTGTCCAAAGTTCAAAACCGAGGAGCAGTTGGGACTGGAATGTAAACTCAAAGAATCTGACTCTAGAGCCATACTCTTACCAGTAAGGACAGAGAGAGTAAAGAAAAACAGGGTTAAAGTTAGCCCCAGTCATGTGAATTGAAAATCTTCTGTTAGCAAAAAGTGAATCATAAATTTGGTTGTGATTTTCTAGAAACCAAATAAAAAGAACAACATAATCATAAAAAAAATTGATAAATTTCCAATAAAATAAAAGGCATTCCAACAACTCAAGAGGTACACAGCTTCCCTGGGCTCTAAGGTCTGTTGGATAAGAGCAAAGTGTATTCTAAAAATCAGAAACAAAACACCAAAAGCATAGCACCTTCTCATCTTGCCTTTAAAAGGAACACAGGGAATGGTTTTAAAAACTAGTTCTAAAAAAGCAAAATGTCAATAATGCAAAGCAATGCTATCCAGATATACATATGTCCAAAAGTGTGGATTGATTCCATAATGGAATTTAGAATATCTTGAGGAATATATAGACTACATCTCCTATGTGCAATCTTTGCACATGTAACAATGTAGTATCTGAGAATTCGCTAAACATTCAGTGAGAATGAGGAAGGAAATACTAATAATAAAATAACAATATTGTCTCTTCTGACAAGAATCTGAGATGGGTCAATTTTGTCTTGTTGATTTAGAATGTATTTATTTAATCCTTCAGCAAAGTAGAAGACAGAAAGGACATAAATCACTTAAATACTCAAAGCTTTAGTCTCCTCAGCTGTAAAATGGGGGTAATCATAGTATCTTCTGTACGGTGTGGCTGTGAAGATTGAATAAGATAATGCATAAAAAGATATCAGAACAGTGTCTAACTCATGCTGTATACTGATAAAATGGTGGCTACTGTCAATGGTAGTACTACTCCTAGGGCCCGTCAAAGCTTTATAAAGCATAGCAAATTAAAACTGAATATTATGGCTTGAGAGTTAAAAATGAAATCTCCATATTGGTCTAGGAACCAATTACCAGTCAATTCAGACGTCAAGTCTAAAAAATTATATGTAGATTTCATGATCTTTGACACTTTTTCAAAATGCTTCAAAATTATATTTAAATTTTTGTGAAAAAGAAATATATATATACGTACATATATGTATATGTATATATATGAATATATATGTATATATGTATATATATGAATATATATGTATATATGAATATATATGTGTATATATATATATATGAATATATAGGTATATATGAATATTTATACACACAGTCTAATTGGGTCTTTAGACAAAATTGGAGCTGGTGGTGCAGTCGTTAAGCGCTTGGCTGCTAACCAAAATGTCAGCAGTTCGAAGCCGTCAGCTGTTCCTTGCAAATTCTATGGGGCAGTAAACCCTTTGAACTGTGAATAAAGTGAGAATATATTTCTTATGCAATTTAGATCACAATTGAGAGTGAGAGAGGGTACTGAAAATAATTAACAGGCATTAATTGATTTACGAATGTATAATTTGGGGTGTTCCAGAAAACTAGGATAGAGGGTCACCTTATCTATGCTTTCTTTTATATTTTAATAATACAGACAAGAATTAATGACTATGCTTTATCTTTTAGAGTAATTTTCAAAGGCCAACTAGGCAAGTATTTTTTGAAAAATCATAATTATATTTGAATTCAATATATTAATCTCAAAAGCAAACCAAGTATAACCAGAAAAACAAGTTGTATTCAGATGCAAACATATTCCAATACTTTATGCAAAAGTTAGGATCTTATAATAAATTCCAGTGGATTGTGGTGCTCATTAATTCGATATCTTAGCTGGTCATTTAATATTATTCAGATTTATTTTGACTTTTTTTAATTTTTTATTTGTAGAACTTATGGACAAATAAATGCCTAGTAAGTAAATCTCTTCAGTGACTGTATACACATATAAAAATAGAATCAAATGTGTTCCATTTCTCCTTTTTGTTTCTTTTTAGGGAATATGCCGAAAAGGGGGAAAAAATTTCCAGATTCTTTAAGTCAAATAATATTTTTCTTCCCCAGATGCTTTTTTGCTTGTCTTTCTATTCTCTTAGTTTATTCTTTCAATTATCTTCAAAATCTCATTATCACCTAAATAAATAAACAGGAAAAGTTAGTAAATATTTATCTAACTTTTCAGATTAGTGATTTTAAAAATCATGATAAAATGAAAAAGAATCAAGAGTGAGAGAAGACAGTGTAAAAGCCGAAAATAATAGGAATCCATGCAGTCATATTGAAATATTTCATGTGTGCAGTTTGAAAATCTAATATTTACATATTTGGATATTTATTTGAATATTTAGAAGATTGTCTTTTTGTGGAGCATCCATAATAACAATGATATGATAGAATAAATAATGTCCCAATTGAATGAGATTTTATTATATGTCAGAGAAATTAATTGATAGGGCATTTCTAGGGAAAAAAAAAGGAATATTGGTATTTCAAGGGGAAAAACGATAGCAAGAAAGGAGTTAACATGAAGTCATTCTTGTAACCGATGGATGCCATTCCCCACTTCATTTCTAATCTTTGAACTACAGGTGGCCTAATTCCATGCTTGTCCTTAAGCTCCGTTAAGACAAGGACTGCTTATTCTTCACTGTATCTTCAGAACATTGTACATTTCTGTACAGTGACATTAAATAGGTGCCCAATAAACATTTATTAATTGTTAAATATAAAACTTTGGGTTCCACACTTCAATTTTTAAAGTCCAGAATAAGAAAAATCAACTAAAAAGCAACCCTAGGATTTAAGCAAGCAGGTTCACTATAATCCAAAAGTGTAAGGTAGTTTCAAATTCTAAGTAATCTTTGGTTATATTGCTATAAATATAACCAGATTCAGGGACTAATAATCCTGCTTTGTTCTGTACTCATCAGATCACCTTTTATGAGAGATCTGGACAAACTGGAGTCAAAAAAACAAAGAGAAACAGTGATACTAAAAGAAGATTAGTAAATCACTGATGCATCATTGAAGGAATTAACAAAGGACAAGGGGGCGTGACAACTCTTTAAATATGGATATTTATTTTATCAAAGAATGCCGTCAAGTCGATTCTGACTCATAGCAACCCTACAGGACAGGGGAGAACTGCACCTTAGGGTTTCCAAGGAGCAGCTGGTATATTCGAACTGCTGACCTTTTGGTTAGCAGCCCAGCCAGGGCAGCATTTTATCAAAGAGGAATTAGATTATTGCATGTAACCAAAAAGGTATAAGATACAATGAGACAAATTGCAACTCAATGATAGAATTTTTTTAAATAATTAGAGCTGAGAAAAAGTGGAGCGGATTACCTTTGTTTGAAGTGTTGTGGCCTCTATCCGCATTGATAAAAACAGCTATTCTGCAAAGACAGAAGATGGAACTAAAGTCCACAGAACTTGCAAATTGCTGTTATTTCATTACGCATTTATATAAGTAGAATAGATGCTGAATTCTAATTCCAGTTTAGATTGATTTATATTAACATATAGAAAATAATATTTGGATATATGATGGAATTTTTTCTTCATTCCCATTATAATATCACAGGTAAGTTTTGACTAAAAAAAAAAAGAATTCTGTGACTCACTTTAAAAAGATGTCTGTGTGTTTAGAATGCTTATTATGTATAGTTAGTTGTTAACAATGAATAAGAAAGACTGAAGAAGAATTGGTGCCTTTGAATTATGGTTTTGGAGAAGAATATTGAATATACCATGGACTGACAGAAGAACAAACAAATCTGTCTTGGAAGAAGTACTGCCAGAAACTCCTTAGAAGCAAGAACGGCAAGACTTCATCTCATGTACTTTGGACATGTTCTCAGGAGGGACCCATCCCTGGAGAAAGACACCATGCTTGGTAGAGTGTCAGCGAAAAAGAGAAAGACCCTCAGTGACATGGATTGACAAGTCGCTGCCACAATGGGCTCAAACATAGAAAAGATCGTGAGGATGGTGCAGGACTGGGCAGTGTTTTGTTCTGTGGTACATAAAGTTGGAACAGACTCGACAGCACCTAACAACAACACAACCGTTATTAACTTCTGTAAAAAGTTAGTGAATAAATAATCAATTTGTATAAATTACCTCCCTGAAGTACGTGTCTAAACTTTCAGAGTTTATTTCTATTTTATTTGAGCAGCTAAAAATTTGTACTGACTCTACCTTTATGTCATGTTCAGTAGGACCACCCACCTAATAGAGGAGAGCAAACATCTGTAATGAAAAGTTAGTAGCATAGTTTTGTGTATATTCTTCAACCCAGAAGTTCTGGGCTAAGGTTCTCCTGCAGCCTCTGCCTCCCACTGAGCACGTATTGAAGACCCTTGCCAACAAGCCTGGGACGTTGGAGGGGGTGACTTTTTTTAATGTTGTTACCATTTCTCCAAGTGAGATTGAGAGAAGGGATTTACCCACTGTGCCACCAGGGCTCCTTTGTAGCAAATAGTGACCTATAAATAGAATCTGAGCAAACATTCTGGTTACTAACATCAGCTATGCAACCTACCTAACATTAAAAAAACATAGAACACATTTTTACATAAAAACAGGATTGAATTTTTAGAGTCATCCAAAAAAGCAGTTAATTAAATAAAATAGAAAAACAACGAAATTGTATAACGAACTCTTTTGGGCAAATGAACAAGAGTGGAAAGAGAGAAGAGAAATGGAAGAGTAAATATATAGCATATATATATACATATATAGTAGGTATATAGATATATATAGACAATTAGTTCTCAGCCGCTAACTGAAAGGTCAACAGTTCAAATTCACCAGCCTCTTTGCAGGAGAAAAACAGGGCAGTCTGCTTCCGTAAAGACTACAGCCTTGGAAACCCTACGGAGCAGTTCTACTCTGCCTTACAGGGTGGCTATGAGTCAGAATCGACTAGAAGGCAACGGGTATTTGCTTCAAATCTTTTTTCCTGCACACCAATACCTAAATCAATCTTCAGTGTAGTTCATATTTCGCTAAGGATGCTTCATCTTATTTTACCTTAATTCATACCAAACAAGCAAACAAATTTCATTTTCAATATTTTTTAAAAAGATAAAACGTAATCTAAAACGTTAGTGTCAAAGTCTAAGTCAATCTTTGGTTATATTGATACAAATACAATTCAACAGTTTCTATTAATTGTTGCTCTATTCACTCTAATTTTTCACCACTGGAAATCCCCAAAGAGATTCTTAATCTGCTGGGTTACTGAGAGATCTGTGAATAGTTCTTATTCATCAGTCTCAAGCAGGATAACTGACCACAGATCCCAAGACAAAAAAGGTTCGGAAGAGGATGTGGCAAAGTGGTAAAGGAAGTAATTCAAGATGTTCACAAGGCTCTTGAATAGCAGCTTTTGAAAGTGGAATAAAAAAAAAAAAAACACCTTTGTAGGTTCCTTGGATAATCCCTTAAATATGCAAATAAGTGACTAAGTTAGAGAAAAATCAGTTTAGCAATGGACAGGGCATTTCTCTGTTGCATTCTGGGATCATGTTAAAACTGGTAAGAATTAAACCTAAATCTCAATGGTCTCATCTACAAAGGTAGGAGTAAATGCAGAAGAGGCCAAATGACTTAGAAGACTATTGGGTTAGGATTTTAACCACTGGCACCATGAGAGATTTTCTTTTCCTCCATCATGCTGTTGGGGAATTAAATGACTCCTCTGTCTTCTGAATTTCATGGGCTCCAAGTGGATTTTAATGGACTTCAGATGATTTTATTAGAATCTGAGAAAACAATCCACATTACTGACATACAAAACAAAATGGACACTTTTACAATGTATTTCCATTCATTCATAAATTATTATGACAATACTTCTCATTATAGCTCCCCAAATGTCATATAAAAATAATCATTCATGACAGGATTATGCTGACAAATTTGTAATTCAACAAGCTAGTCACCTTTTTAAAACAAGTGTACTTTTCTTTTTTACTTGATCAAATTCTAATGGAATATCAAACAAATGTAAAAATATATTACTGTGGAAGAAACTATGCATTTGCAGTTGTTGAAAGCTGAATTCGCAATAAAAAGACTTTCAGCTGACACCCTCAGTAGTTTCAGGAAAACAGATTGAGGTTTTTAAATTTATATACATAAATGGGGGTATAGAAAAATGATAAATTCTAAGATTAATAGTCTCATTGGTAGGCTTACTGTTTTGAAGAAGAGCATATATATGAAACCGGATTCTATAGAATCCTGATGTATTTATTAATAAGTGTTGAACGCCAACATACGCCATTCACTGGGTTAATCTTTTGGAATAATTTAAGACATATTCTTTCTCCTAACCTGTGGGAGGAGAGGGAGAAGAGCAGCAAATAGGCAATAACAATACAGTATGATCAGCATGATGGAGTAGTTAAGTGCGGGCGTTGTGAGAGCACATTGAGGGGTGTCTGGCCAAGAATAGCTAGCTACCCAGAAGGAGAGATCAGAAGTTCAGCAAGGCTTCCTAGTGAGGCTTCCTGCTAAAAGAAAAAGGACTGTTTATAGACATAGGAAGACAGGCCTGGCAAGCGACTTTCAAAAAATCAGCCAGTGAAAACCCTACAGATCACAATGGTCCAATCCCATTGTGCATGCGGTCACCAGGAGTTAACGAACTCCATGGCAGCTAAAAAAAAATATCTTATCGAGAGGTCCACATCTCCTCCCCCTTTCTTTTCAAATTAAAGCAAACGAACATACGTGGACTTGAAACGTTAATGCCAGATTGACACAGCTGATGCAAAGCGCCATTGTAACTAAGGCCATCAATATTCGTTGCATTTGCATCTTTCCCAAAAAAGGTGGTGAGTCAATCTTCCCTAAAGATTTCAGCTCCATACAAAGAAAACTGTGGAAATCTTATGGTAATAAAGGAGCAATAATTATTATAATTTTTAAATGGCCACTTGAAACTCTTTATAAAACTGTAAAAATACCACATATAAAAATACTCATTGTACACTCTGCAACCATTTGTTTTTCATTTATTTTGAAAAAAGAAAGGGAAAAACAAATTAGTTACTACTATAAATGGAGTCATACAGATTGAATTAGTAATGGTGAAAGGATACAACCCCGGCACACATCTTTCCTGACTTTAAACCACACAGTATCCCCTTGTTCTGTTCAAATGCCTGCCTCTTGGTCTACATACAGGTCCCTCATGAGCACAATTAAGTGTTCTAGAATTCCCATTATTTGCAATATTATCCATAATTTGTTATGATCCACACAGTTGAATGCTTTTGCATAGTCAACAAAACACAGGTAAACGCAGGACTATATGAAGAAGAATGGGGCATCAGGATTGGAGGAAGACTCATTAACAACCTGTGGTAGGCAGAGGACACAACCTTGGTTGCTGAAAGTGAAGAGGACCTGAGGCACTTACTGATGAAGATCAAAGATCACATCGTTCAGTATGTATTACATTTCAACATAAAGAAAACAAAAATCCTCACAACTGGACCAATAAGCAACATCATGATAAACGGAGAAAATATTGAAGTTGTCCAGGATTTCATTTTACTTGGATCCACAATCAACACCTCTGGAAGCAGCAGTAAGGAAATCAAAAGACGCATTACACTGGGCAAATCTGCTGCAAAAGACCTCTTTAGAGTGTTGAAAAGCAAAGATGTCACCTTGAAGACTAAGGTGCACCTGACCCAAGCCATGGTGTTTTCAATCACGTCATGTGCATGCCAAAGCTGGACAATGAATAAGGAAGACCAAAGAAGAACTGATGCCTTTGAATTGTAGTGTTGGTGAAGACTACTGAATATACCATGTACTGCCAAAAGAACGGACAAATCTGTCTTGAAGAAATACAGCCAGAATGCTCCTTAGAAGCAAGGATGGCGAGACGTTGTCTCTTGTACTTTGGACATGTTATCAGGAGGGACCAGTCCCTGAAGAAGGACATTGTCATGGTTTGAATTATGTCCCCCCAGAAATGTGTGTATCAGTTTGGCTGTGCCATGATTCCCAGAATTGTATGGTTGGCCTCCATTTTGTGATTGTAATTTTATGTTAAAGAGGATTAGGATGGGATTGTAACACCACCTTTACCCAGGTCACATCCCTGATCCACCGTAAAGGGAGTTTCCCTGGGGTGTGGACTGCACCACCTCTTACCTTACATGAGATAAAAGGAAAGGGAAGCAAGCAGACAATGGGGGACCTCATACCACCAAGAAAGAAGCACTGGGAGCAGAGCACGTCCTTTGGACCCGACGTTCCTGCGCAGAGAAGCTCCTAGTCCGGGGGAAGACTGATGATGACGAGGACCTTCCTCCAGAGCCGACAAAGAGAGATAGCCTTCCCCTGGAGCTGAGGCCCTGAATTTGGACTTCTAGCCTACCACACTGTGAGAAAATAAACTTCTCTTTGTGAAAGCCATCCACTCGTAGTATTTCTGTCGGAGCAGCACTAGATAACTGAGACAGACATCAAGCTTGGTAAAGTAGAGGGTCAGCGAGAAAGAGGAAGACCTTCAAGGAGATGGACTGACACACTGGCTGCAACAATGGGCTCAAGCGTAGCAACGACTGTGAGGATGGCGCAGGGCCATTTCGTTGTACTTAAGGTTGCTATGAATCGGAACCAACTGGACCACATGTAACAATAACACCAACATAAATGGGGTATTTTTCACATTTTCTTCATTAAGCTGTAATCAGACATTCATTGTTCACTGAGTTTTTGAAGTCAATTTAAAGTTGCATCCTAAAAAAACAAAAATATGTATGAAAACATATCAAAGTAACAGCAATCAACTGTATCAAAATACACCACACTGAGATTTGTATACATCTTAGTTTTTGCTTTGAGACAGTAAAGTTTTAAGATGTAAGTTTGGTAATTAACTGGAGTAAAGATGATATTTTCCAGTATTTATACAGTACTCTTTAAAAATTTAAACAAACAAAAAAAAGTGAGCAGGCAGCTTGCTCATAACCAGAAACGTTGACAAGATTAATTCTTACCATACGATTTTTGAAGCTTGATTAAACATCTTAATTAAACCATCACTTAACGATGAAATAAATAGGTATGCCTGGGTGTGTTATACCCACATTAGAGACTATCTCTCCTGTGGTTTAGAATGATTAAACTTTGTAACCTAACATTTTAGAGTTAAAAATTACTGCCTTTTTCATAGTCAATACGATTCGAACTGAACGCTCCCAAGTAGTGATAAGAGATCAGCTTAACTAAAACACAAAGGAAACAGAAAACATTCAAAATAACATTTTATCATAAAGATACTTCACAGTGAATCCTAAATAAATAAGATTTTTTAAAAATGAGTATGCCCCTAACTACTCAAAACTCTAACATGAATAGAAAGTTTCATTTCTAAAATTGATCATAGGTTTATAAAGCACATATATATAAATGTGAAAAAAAAAGGAAATATAAAACATCAAAGATCTAGAAACCATGTACTCAGAAAAAGGAATAGCAGTAAATTCCTTTTCAGTAAATATGTGAGGGGGAGAAAAATGGAAGAATGGATATGGGCGCTCACTCATTTTAAAAATAAAACCAGATTGCAGATTTCCATAGAAATGTTTCCTTTGGATCATAAAGCAGCTCTAAAACTTTGCTAATGTACTTCTGAAAGATACGTTTTGTTTTTTCTATCTGTGGTATCTCACATCTTAAAGAAAAATAAGTAGGAAAGATGAACACGGTAGACGTGGAAAAAGAGACATCAAGAACAGTAAAAGGGAGATGTCAACCAGGAACATTCCACCAGGAACTTGACAATTATGACCAAAACAGAGACTGTGTAAGACTTAGAGAGGAAAACAAAATAAAGCGCTAAGAGTTCTTTTAAGATATAAATTGCATTACTATTTTCAAAAATATGACCAAATAATAATAATACCCTTTGTGTAATTTTTCTTTAATTCTTTGCCATTTAAAAACATGGTGCCTAATTTTACATGTCAAGTAAATTACAAAATAAAGTCTTGGGGAAAAGGTAAGTTTTAAAAAAATGTAAACAAGTACCAATATCCAGATGCAGGCTTCACACTCTACACTAAAACTTTGCAAAGAGCTCCATCTTCAGGCCTTTACAACACACTGAGCTCAGTTATAATGGCGTCTGTTCCCATATCCCTTAAATAGTTCATCTATTTCTGACTTCCTTCTTTTGATTTGTTCTGTATTGGCATGGAAAACATTAGACTGAGCAAGTTCATTGAACAAGATAAAATTTCACAAATTTCCCTCACACACTATAATATTTCTGCATGGATCAAGTTATTGCTCAAATATTTTTATGCCTGAAGGCCTGCCATCAGGAAAACATTAGCTCCGGGTGATTCCCAGAGCTTATTCTAAGGCAGTAGAGATAGAGGAATGAGGCCTCTTTGCACTTCATCTTCTAAATTCAGAAACAATGGTATTGTTTTATTCCTCTCATCTTCCAATTTCTCAAATTCCATACTGGAGTTTAAGTTCTTAAATGCGACATTTATAAGCCTGTGATGGAAACAAAACAGTTGACTTAAGCAACACACTCCTTTTCCCCGTTACATATTATTAATTCCTTTCACTATTTTTGCTTTCCCTGTCCTTACTAAAGTCGGAAATAATAAGCATATAAAAGAACTGGGAAGAAGTTATATAGAGCAAACTAATCCAATGTGTCTCTAAATCCTGATTTTTAAACCTTAGACATCTATGGAAGTCATTGGCTTCTCATCATAAAGAATGAGATGCATCCCCCTGACAGACTTGCTTTCAAATCTCACATGTCTGAAAAGTACCATATTTATTCTTTAAGCCAGGCCATTCCTGGAATACGGGCATAAAAGAAAAGAAGCGGACTCTCCAAAACACTGCTGTTCATACCAAAGTGAGCAACACAGGGTGACTTAGACAACTAAGCATAAATATTTACACAGGAAGCATACAAATCTACCACAGACCATAAATTTTGGTCATTAAAATTTCAAATAAAGTTTTATGAATATATAATGGCTTCCATGAAATTATTTCCAAATCATGATTTTACATAAGTATAACACCCATTCAATGACAAGAATCATATCCAGCATGAAATATTAAATATTCTTGCTTCTGCAGACAATTAGGGAATTGCAGTATTACAATGCAGGGTTAAGTATATAAATCTCTAAAAAGCAACGAGAAGACCACAGGTGCTCCAAGCCTCAGCTCTTCCAAACAAATCTGACACAAAGCCAGAAAAAGAATCATAGAATCTTAGATTTGGAAAGACCATTAAAGATAATTTAATCACCCCTGTAATGATGGAGTCTCTCTAGTCAAGAGGTTTTTCAGGCTATGCTCAAACCCCTTTTCAGTCCTCAGCTTGTTGATCCTTTCTTTGAACAGACCTGACCATAGGGAAATTTGTCTTTATATTTAGCCAAAATCCTTCTTACTACATAGTTTCACCTAATAGTTCTGTTTCCATTTTCTAAGCTATATAGAAATAAGTTTGACTCTCTTCCTGAAAAGAACTCTGAAATACCTGAAGACAGCTCTCAGCCACTCCTTTCCTTTTGCATCCTACCCAGTCACGGTTCTGTTCACTCTTCCTGCACAAAAGGATTGTTTACGTCCCCAGTCTTCCTGGTCCTTTCCTCTGACGAAGTATGATTTGATATATCCCTCCTCAGCGTGTGACACCGAGCTCTGAATACAGTGCTCTAGAAGTGTTCTTCACACAGCTGGGTAGAGTAGGGGTATCATCTCTTGTACAGGACATGCTAATTTTTATTAATATGGGTTCATTCTAATCGGGGAGGGGGTGGGGGAAGAGGAGGCCACCAAAGGCTTATTGCTTGCGAACCATATTTGTATGCTTTCTCCTTACTTGCTCTTCTCCACTATTGTTGCCCCCCGCAAAGAAAATTACAGTCAAAATAGTCACTAGAAACTGAATGTACCGAGGCAAATATATATGATTTTAAAATATCAAATGACTTTTTAAGCTGAACTGTTTGTATTTCTAAAGAATTTTTATAAGTTTTGATGTAATTTTTCACAAAAAATATACAAAAACCATATTTTCTTTTGTATAGAAAGAGTTCATGCTTGCTAGAGATTTACATGTAAAATACAACTTCTAAAATGGAAGCTGTTGGCCTGATTTATGATTACATCAATACCATAAAATTAAACTGAAAGAAGTAACAACTTGGGATACCTCTGCTTTATTCTTGAGAAAGAAAAATGATACCAACCAAAAGGTTATCTTTGTTTATTTAACAATGATAGCATAAATTCAGCCGAAATGGACTCTTACATTAAACCTATAAGGTCAATAAAATACACTGTGTATAAACTATGAAATATAGACAATTTTATTTAAAAATATATCCCATGTTTTATTTATAAATATATTCCAATTTTCATTGCTGGGAGTTACAGACACAGACGAAGACATAGTTATCTAGAAATAGATGCATCTCTTAATCAGAATACATATGTTTACATACATGTATATAATGTATGTGTGTATATACACCCACTCCTGGCTTATCTGACACAGTTAAGTTCCAAAGACCAGGTCATTATGTGAAAATGGCATTATGCGAAATAATCGTGATTTCCTGCCCCAGTCTCCCCTGGTCCCTGCCCCAGCCCTCCAGCTGGCTGGCCGTGACCCCTCTGTACCTGCGGCAGTCATGGGCTCACCCTCGCTCTGCTCACCAGAATCCGAATCCACTCTATGGGCTGCTGGCCAGGGGTCCGCGGCAGTGCACTTGGTGCAGGAAGTGGGCTGGGAGGTGCCATGCAGCCTCAGCCAGGGGGCTGTTCTGCAGAGGCCAAGGCAGTCTGCCACCTGCGCCTCGCTCCCGCCGGCCAGTAGCTTCATGCAAGGAGAGCATGGGGCCGAGGGTGAGGGGCACTGGGGAGAGAGCCAGGAGGAGCTAGAACTTCTGGCGCCCCGTGCAGGTGGCGCCGCTCCTCCCTATGCGTGCCCTAGACAGCAGCTTGCAGCGGGGGTGTGCTGGTGAGGGATGCCGTTAATGTGCCAAATAGTCCAACAGCTATCGTCATAAATGCGAAATGTTGGATAATGAGATAGTTGGTAAGTGAAGAATAGGGGTATATATAAACTCCTTCCCTTGGAGTCAGTTCTGACTCATAGCAACCCTATAGACAAAGTAGAACTGCCCCATAGATTTTCCAAGCAGCAGCTGGTGGATTCGAACTGCCCATCTTTTGGTTAGCAGCCAAGCTCTCTTAACCACTGCCACCAGGGCTCCAGGGGTATATATATATATAGAAATAGGCTTCAGTGCAAGCAAAGCATAAAATACCTATATATAACAGCAAAATTCTTTGCCCACTTGTATCCTTTCTTCTCCCTAGATACTTTACATGCTAGAACTCCAGAGTATTTTCCGCTCATTACATTTAGATCACAGTTTTATTATGGTTAAACTCAACCTCTGTATATTTAAGTATCTACGGTCTTTTCTAGAGGTAGCTGATGATAATTGTGTCTTCAGATATTAAGATCATTGATGAAGTTGGGATTGTTTGGACCAAAGTTAAGTAGCAGAAAGAACCCTATTACTTTCTGTTAACTGAGAAATAAGCAGGTTTAAGGCCCTTCACCCCCTGCAATGCAGGGACCGCATGGCCAGTACTTCATGCTGGGGCGGGTGGGGAGTGAAGGGAGCAGCACAACAGCACAGACCTACTAGGGCAGAGCTCCCTGAATAATCGACCTGAATAGAGGAGCTGCTGCTAATAACCGGAAACCAAGAGCATACAAAAACCTCTTTCATGTAGTCTGACAACACTGTGTAAATATGTATTTTCGAATTTTGTACAAGTTGCCGTGATTTCTGCACTGGTCTTAAGACACTCCATCAGCAACCAGAAGCCTTCTCAAATTTATGGAACTCATTTGGGCCAAAGCTATAAGTTTAAGACCTATTTGACCCGATTTGATACTATAGGGATTTAAATAAGCTGAGACATTTTAAAAATCGCTAGGCAATAAAAATAGGGCACGAATCTGGTTTCTCAGTGGAAATGATGATACAGTTTGTAATTTCACCTACCTAAAAAAATCCTTTCTTAATAAAGAACAAGAGTTGAATTGTATTTCATTAAATTTAATCACTGAAATTTTTTTTAATTGTGGGAGGGAAATAATTTTTCCTAATGGTTTATAAATTAGTTTCCATAAACTAATTTGAAATAATTTAATCAATCATGATATATTTCAGCTACTTAACTTAGCACTAATACTTAATTCAGCATAGATATAGTTGACCAGAGTGAAAAAATGGAATTCTGTTTATTCATATTATAGATGTTTCTTTATTCCTCTTCAAAAAAATCACATTTCTTATCAATCAAAACTAAAGAGATAGGAAGAGAAACATAAAATAAATCAGAAAAATCCTAGTTCACTTATTCCTTTTTGTAGACAAAAATACAAATACCAATTTTAATACAATTCTAAATAAACTGAGAAAATATTTTTAAAATTCTGTTCCCTGCCACTTATAAGCAATATGTTCCTCTTTAGTATAAAACTTACACTGAATTATTTATGATCTGAAAAGTAAATATTAAGAAAAAGTCATGTTATTATTACGTATCATTATCGTCATAACAAAAACTATCACCCTTCTGGAGTGCTGGCTAGCTTCTCAGTAGAGAGTGTCAGCGAAAAAGAGAAAGACTCTCGACGAGACTGACCGACACAGTGGCTGCAACAATAGGCTCACACATAGCAACGATTGTGAGGATGGCGCAGGATGGGGCACTCTTTCATTTTGTTGCACATAGGGTCGCTATGAGTTGGAACCAACTCGATGGCAGCTAACATCAACTACAAACATTAGATCAGTTCATCATCACAATAAATATTTATGTACATTTTATTATATCCATTTTTCACATATTATAGCTACAAACTGACAGCATCTGTCAGTTTGTCATACTGTGGGGGCTTGCACATTGCTACGATGCTGAAAGCTATGCCACCAGTATTCAAATACCGGCAGGGTCACTCATGGCAGACAGGTTTCAGCTGAGCTTCCATACTAAGACAGACTAGGAAAAAGGACCTAGTGGTCTACTTCTGAAAATAATTACCCAGTGAAAACCTTATGAATAGCAGTGGAACATTGTCTGATATAGTGCCAGAAAAGGAGCCCCTCAGGTTGGAAGGCACTCAAAAGACAACTGGGGAAGAGCTGCCTCCTCAAAGTAGTTGACATTAATAACGGGGATGGAGTCAAGCTTTTGAGACCTTCATTTGCTGATGTGACACGACTCAAAATTAGAAGAAACAGCTGAAAACAGCCATTAATGATTCGAACGTGGAGTGTACAAAGTATGAATCTAGGAAAATTGGAAATTGTCAAAAACGAAATGGAATGCATAAACATCAACATCCTAGGTATTCGTGAGCTGAAATGGACTGGTATTAGCCATTTTTAATCGGACAATCATTGGTCTACTATGCCAGGTATGACAACTTGAAGAGGAATGGCATTGCATTCATTGTCAAAAAGAACATTTCAAGATGTATCCTGAAGTACGACGCTGTCAGTGATAGGATAATATCCATATGCCTACAAGGAAGACCAGTTAATATGACTATTATTCAAATTTACACACCAACCACTAAGGCCAAAGATGAAGAAATTGAAGACTTTTACCAACTTCTGCAGTCTGAAATTGATTGAATGTGCAATCAGGATGCACTGATAACTACTGGTGATTGGAATGCGAAAGTTGGAAACAAAGAAGGATTAGTAGTTGGAAAATATGGCCTTGGTGATAGAAACGATGCTGGAGATTACATGATAAAGTTTTGCAAGACCAATGACTTCTTCATTGCAAAGATCTTTTTTCACTAACATAAATGGTAACTATACACATATCTTGCTAGCTGGAATACGCAGGAATCTGACTGCCTACATCTGTGGAAAGAGATGATGGAAAAGCTCAACATCATCAGTCAGAACAAGGCCAGGGGCCAACTGTGGTACAGTTGGTACACCAACTGCTCATATGCAAGTTCAAATTGAAACAAGAAAACTAGAACAAGACAACGAGAGCCGAAGTATGACCTTGAGTATAACACACCTGAATTTAGAGACCATCTAAAGAATAGATTTGACATGTTGAATACTAATGACAGAAGACCAAACAAGTTGTGGAATGACATCAAGGACATCATACATGAAGAAAGCAAGAGGTCATTAAAAAGACAGGAAAGAAAAGAGAACCTCGAAGAGGAATTCTCCAAATCAATACCATTTACAATAGCCCCCAAGAAGACAAAATACTTAGGAATAAATCTAACCAGAGACGTAAAAGATCTATACGATGAAAACTTCAAGACACTACCGCAAGAAACCAAAAGAGACCTGCGTAAGTGGAAAAACACACCTTGCTCACGGATATGTAGACTCAACATTGTGAAAATGTCAATTCTACCCAAATCAATCTACAGATACAATGCAATCCTGATCCAAGTCCCACCGGCATGTTTTAATGAGATGGAGAAACAAATCACCAACTTCATATGGAAAGGGAAGAGGCCCTGAATAAGTAAAGCATTACTCAAGAAGAAGAACAGAGTGGGAGGCCTCGCACTACCTGATTTTAGAACCTATTATACCACCACGGTAGTCAAAACAGCCTGGTACTGGTACAACAAAAGATACATAGACCAATGGGACAGAATTGAGAATCCAGACATAAATTCATCCACATTGGGGAAAAGTCTCTTTAACAAATGGCGCTGGCATAACTGGATATCCATCTGCAAAAAAATGAAACAAGACCCATATCTCACACCATGCACGAAAACTAACTCAAAATGGATCAAAGACATAAATATAAAATCGAAAACAGTAAAGATTATGGAAGAAAAAATAGGGACAATGCTAGGAACCTTAATACATGGCATAAACACAATACAAACCATAAGTAACAATGCACAAGCACCAGAAGAAAGGTAGATAACTGGGAGCTCCTAAAAATCAAGCACTTATGCTCATCAAAAGACTTCACCT